>NW_028162486.1:0-79105 GCF_964263955.1 Coregonus lavaretus
AATGGCTTTGGCATTTACACAGCCATGTCCCAGGATGTGGAAAACAGACAAAGCTATGGGCAGTCATCTCTCTCTCTCTCTCGCTTTCGCTCGCTCTCTCTCGCTTTCTCTCTCTATCTCTCTCTCTCTCGCTCTCTCCCTCCCTATCTCTCTCTGAATAGTATCTACCTAACTCTCCCCCTCTCTCTCTCTCTCTCTCTCTCTCTCTCTCTCTCTCTCTCTCTCTCTTTCTCTCTCTCTCTCTCTCTCTCTCTTTATCTAATCATATGTTGAGGGGAACAAATTACTTTAGCCTTTAGAAATGCAATTGATGTAATTATGTACGCTTATAAATTGGAAGCCAATTTAGCTTTAGTTCGTGTTTGTCAACGTGGGCTTGCTAATGGGTTGTGTGTAGAAGCAGACAAACCTGTTGATGAGAAAATGTGTGTGTGTGTGTGTGTGTGTACAGTACCAGTCAAAAGTTTTAGAACACCTACTCATTCAAGGGTTTTTCTTCATTTTTACTATTTTCTACATTGTAGAATAATAGTGAAGACGTCAAAACTATGAAATAACCCATATGGAATCATGTAGTAACCAAAAAAGTGTTAAAGAAATAAAAATATATTTTATATTTGAGATTCTTCAAAGTAGCCACCCTTTGCCTTGATGACAGCTTTGCACACTCTTGGCATTCTCTCAACCAGCTTCACCTGGAATGCTTTTCCTACAGCACTTGTTGGCTGCTTTTCCTTCACTCTACGGTCCACTCATCCCAAACCATCTCAATTTGGTTGAGGTCGGGGGATTGTGGAGGCCAGGTCATCTGATGCAGCACTCCATCACTCTCCTTCTTGGTCAAATAGCCCTTACACAGCCTGGAGGTGTTGGGTCATTGTCCTGTTGAAAAACAAATGATTGTCCCACTAAGCCCAAACCAGATGGGTTGGCGTATCGCTGCAGAATGCTGTGGTAGCCATGCTGGTTAAGTGTGCCTTGAATTCTAAATAAATCACAGACAGTGTCACCAGCAAAGCACCCCCACACCATCACACCTCCTCCTCCATGCTGTATGAGAGATGGCGCCGGAGGAGATGGCTGCTGTTTTACGGCCCTCTAACCAATTGTGCTTTTATGTGTGTTTTTTCGCGTTATTTGTAATTTATTCTGTACATAATGTTTCTGCCACTGTCTTTTATGACCAAAAAGAGCTTCTGGATATCAGAACAGCGAATACTCACCTCGTATTGGACTAAGATTTTTTTCTTCAACGAGTCGGACGCGAAGGATATTCTACAGACACCCGACAAGGCCCAAATTCCCGTCATTCGCATGAGATAGAGACAGAGATATTGTGGACATAGTTCGGGGTGCCTTGTAAGGTTCCGACGGCGAGCGAGTAAACTGCCTCTTCCATCAATCCTATTAGCCAATGTTCAATCATTTGAAAATAAATTGGACGACCTAAGATCAAGGTTATCCTACCAACGGGACATTAATAACTGTAATATCTTATGTTTCACCAAGTTTTGGCTGAACGACGACATGGATAACATCGGCGGGATATACGCTACATCGGCAGGATGGAATGGCCGGCTCCGGTAAAACAAGGGGTGGCACTCTGTGTATATTTGTAAACAACAGCAGGTGCATAAAATCTAACACTAAGGAAGTCTTAAGGTTTTGCCTGAGGGAGAGTATCTCATGATAAACTGTAGACCACACTATTTACCAAGAGAGTTTTCATCTATATTTTTCGTAGATGTCAATTTACCACCACAAACCGATGCTGGCACTAAGATTGAACTCAATGAGCTGTATAAGGCCATACGCAAACAGGAAAACACTCATCCAGAGGCAGCGCTCCTAGTGGCCGGGGACTTTAATGCAGGGAAACTTAAATCCGTTCTACCTAATTTCTACCAGCATGTTAAATGTCCAACCAGAGGAAAATACATTCTAGACCACCTTTACTCCACACACAGAGACACGTACAAAGCTCTCCCTCACCCTCCATTTGGCATATCTGACCATAACTCTATCCTCCTGATTCCTGCTTATAAGCAACAACTAAAGCAGGAAGCACTAGTGACTCAGTTAATAAGGAAGTGGTCAGATGACGCAGATGCTAAGCTACAGGACTGTTTTGCTAGCACAGACAGGAATATGTTCCGGGGTTCTTCCTATAGCATTGATGAGTACACCACATCAGTCACCGGCTTCATCAATAAGTGCATTGATGACGTCGTCCCCACAGTGACCGTACGTACATACCCAAACCAGAAGCCATGGATTACAGGCAACATCCGCACTGAGCTAAAGGGTAGAGCTGCCGCTTTCAAGGAGCGGGACTCTAACCCGGACGCTTATAAGAAATCCCGATATGCAAAGAGTCAATACAGGACTAAGATTGAATCCTACTACACTGGCTCCGGCGCTCATCGGATGTGGCAGGGCTTGCAAACTATTGCAGACTACAAAGGGAAGCACAGCCGCGTGCTGCTCAGTGACACAAGCCTACCAGATGAGCTAAATCACTTCTATGCTCGCTTCGAGGCAAGCAACACTGAAGCATGCATGAGAGCATCAGCTGTTCTGGATGAATATGTGATCACGCTCTCCATAGCCGATGTGACTAAGACTTTTAAGCAGGTCAACATTCACAAGGCCGCAGGGCCAGACGGATTACCAGGATGTGTACCAACTGGCAAGTGTCTTCACTGACATTTTCAACATGTCCCTGACTGAGTCTGTAATACCAACATGTTTCAAGCAGACCACCATAGTGCCTGTGCCCAAGAACACTAAGATAACCTGCCTAAATGACTACCGACCCTTAGCACTCACGTCTGTAGCCATGAAGTGCTTGAAAGGCTGGTCATGGCTCACATCAACACCATTATCCCAGAAACCCTAGACCCACTCCAATTTGCATACCGCCCCAACAGATCCACAGATGATGCAATCTCTATTGCGCTCCACACTACCCTTTCCCATCTGGACAAGAGGAACACCTACGTGAGAATGCTATTCATTGACTACATCTTAGCGTTCAACACCATAGTGCTCTCAAAGCTCATCACTAACTAAGGACCCTTGGACTAAACACCTCCCTCTGCAACTGTATCCTGGACTTCCTGATGGGCCGCCCCCAGGTGGTAAGGGTAGGTAACAACACATCTGCCACGCTGATCCTCAACACGGGGGCCCCTCAGGGGTGCGTGCTCAGTCCCCTCCTGTACTCCCTGTTCACCCATGACTGCATGGCCAGGCACAACTCCAACACCATCATTATGTTTGCCGACGACACAACAGTGGTAGGCCTGATCCCCGATAATGATGAGACAGCCTATAGGGTTGGAGGTCAGAGACCTGGCCGTGTGGTGCCAGAATAACAACCTCTCCCTCAACGTGATCAAGACAAAGGAGATGATTGTGGACTACAGGGGGAAAAAAAGAGGACTGAGCACGCCCCCATTCTCATCGACGCGGCTGTAGTGGAACAGGTTGAGAGCTTCAAGTTCCTTGGTGTCCACATCACCAACAAACTGTGATGGTCCAAACACACCAAGACAGTCGTGAAGAGGGCACGACAAAGCCTATTCCCCCTCAGGAGACTGAAAAGATTTGGCATGGGTCCTCAGATCCTCAAAAGGTTCTACAGCTGCACCATCGAGAGCATCCTGACTGGTTGCATCACCTCCTGGTATGGCAACTGTTCGGCCTCCGACCGCAAGGCACTACAGAGGGTAGTGCGTACGGCCAAGTACATCACTGTGGCCAAGCTTCCTGCCATCCAGGACCTCTATACCAGGCGGTGTCAGAGGAAGGCCCTAAAAATTGTCAAAGACATCAGCCACCCTAGTTACAGACTGTTCTCTCTGCTACCGCACGGCATGCGGTACAGGAGCGCCAAGTCTAGGTCCAAAAGGCTTCTTAACAGCTTCTACCCCCAACTTTAACTCTACCCACATGTACATATTACCTCAATTACCTCGACTATCCGGTGCCCCCCCACATTGACTCTGTACTGGTACCCCCTGTATATAGCCTCCCTACTGTTATTTCACATTGACTCTGTACCGGTACCCCCTGTATATAGCCTCCCTACTGTTATTTCACATTGACTCTGTACCGGTACCCCCTGTATATAGCCTCCCTACTGTTATTTCACATTGACTCTGTACCGGTACCCCCTGTATATAGCCTCCCTACTGTTATTTTATTTTACTGCTGCTTATTTTTTACTTAACAATTTGCAAAAACAATTTGATTTGATTTGATTCACGATGGGAACTACACTTCCGGAGATCATCCGTTCACCTACACTGCGTCTCACAAAGACACAGCGGTTGGAACCAAAAATCTCCAATTTGGACTCCAGACCAAAGGACAGATTTCCATCGGTCTAATGTCCATTGCTCATGTTTCTTGGCCCAAGCAAGTCTCTTCTTCTTATTGGTGTCCTTTAGTAGTGGTTTCTTTGCAGCAATTTGACCATGAAGGCCTGATTCACGCAGACTCCTCTGAACAGTTGATGTTGAGATGTGTCTGTTACTTGAACTCTGTGAAATACTTATTTGGGCTGCAATTTCTGAGGCTGGTAACTCTGATGATCTTATCCTCTGCAGCAGAGGTATCCCTGGGTCTTCCTTTCCTGTGGCGGTCCTCATGAGAGCCAGTTTCATCATAGCGCTTGATGGTTTTTGCGACTGCACTTGAAGAAACTTTCAAAGTTCTTCACATTTTCCGGATTGACTGACTTTCATGTCTTAAAGTAATGATGGACTGTCGTTTCTCTCTGCTTGTTTGAGCTGTTCTTGCCATAATATGGACTTGGTCTTTTACTAAATAGGGCTATCTTCTGTATACCCTCCCCTACCTTGTCACAACAGAACTGATTGGCTCAAACACATTAACAAGGAAAGAAATTCCAGAAATTAACTTTTAACAAGGCACACCTGTTAATTGAAATACATTCCAGGTGACTACCTCATGAATCTGGTTGAGAGAATGCCAAGAGTGTGCAAAGCTGTCATCAAGGCATGAAGACGTGGAGGGGGTTGTACTTTGTCCTGTTATAGCCATCCCTGTCTCAGGACTCGCAAAACCTAAAAACACACACACACGTTTACTTTAAATCTGCACAAATAAGCACCACCTTCTCATACACATCACTAAAGGAGAAGATCCCACTGAAAATATAGGGATTGATGCCATGAGGGTCTGTAAAGAAGTCAAAATGGCGGACTATGTCTGTGTGTGTCTCCCTATCTCCAGGGAGTTCCTGAAGCTCATGTTGGCTTGGCGGTCCATGGCTCCCGTCTCGTAAGTCTTTATACCCATCACAAACTCCATGTCGGCCAGGTCGTGGTTACCAGGGTTGCACAGCAGAGGCCCCTCCCCTGACCCGGGACACAGTGCTGCTCTGCTGTTGTACTCCTCTGACTGGGTGCAGATCACCTGCACAGGTAGGTGCACACACACACACACACACACACACACACTCACACCGTCATGTTACAATACAGCACAAACATACAGGATACACACCTGCTGTTGTACTCCTCTCCTCTGTCTGGATGCATACTCTCCTGCACAAGTACAGAAAGGCATGCATACACACAATCATTCACCCACTATACACAGACTATAAACCGACTATACACACATACTGCTAACCAATAGCCCCTCTCCAGTCTCTGTTTCCCCTGCCATTCCTCTGCTCTGGATTAAGGAGGACTCTTTCAGTCTGGGTCTCAAATCACATAGGAAGGAGGCTTTGGTGGAGAGGTATTATTTGAGATTTGTCTGTCGAAACGTTGGTTATTAGGTTATTAAATTATTGCATCTGAGCTCCTAGAGCTCTCCTTTTCTTTTTCAATTATTTGAGATTTGCCTTCAGGCGCTTGTGTAGATGAGAGATTTACAATGTGACCTCATATTGTAATCTTGGTAGGCCCAGCCAGGAGTTTGGCCAGTCATGAGTCATCAGTGTATATCACAGCTCCAGGCTCTTGGTTCATGATTCAGTGATGTCACATGGTGTATACCCCCCCCCCCCCCCCACACACTACTGTTCACATCACTCTACCTGTGTCACATGAGTTTTTTACATTCCATGAAGAGAATACAGAGGCGGGGCTGATGAGGTTTGGGTTCAGCGAGCTACGCCCACCCATCATGTTGTCCGTGCACACCGTACAGTCTGTTGCGTCCCAGTATGGATAGTGAAGTTAAATTCCCCGGTCATCTTCCTCATCTCGTGCTCCCAGTGCAACAGGTGACTCGTGCGCAAAATCGATGTCCGGTCTAACATTCCCTGGTCCCCCAGCAGTGTGTCCCTGACACGTAGCAGTGCATCCACACAAACAGGTCGGACACACTCACGTCGGAAAACATCGGGTTCTCCCCATTTGCACCCATCTCAGCGCGAGTTCCCGTGACAAAGACGTAGTCGGTGGCAATGGTGTTCTTGGCCAAGTTCAGGTAGAGGTAGGAGATTAACCGTAGTTGTTCCGCCACCGACAACGAGAGGATGTTCCTCCTCAGGGACTCCCGCTGCTCGGCGCACCCGGGGCCGAAGAAGCCGAACCTGCACTCTACCTGCGCACTGGCATGTGCGGTTGTAGAAGGCCAGTGGCCACCGTTCCCGGTCGTCTATCCCAGTGTGCGGATAGTGTGGCCCGTGGGGCTCCTCCGATACCGTGACGTCCTGACAGAACCCCCAGCCCGACATGGCTCCGCATTCCGAACCGTCCCCCTCCCACACCGGGCAGCACTGCTTGTTCCGCAGCGCCTCTGTGTTGGCGCAGGGCCGGGAAACTGGCCCACACACGGCCGCAGTAGCAGCAGCTGGAGCAGG
Organism: Coregonus lavaretus; assembly: GCF_964263955.1. NCBI lineage: Eukaryota > Metazoa > Chordata > Actinopteri > Salmoniformes > Salmonidae > Coregonus > Coregonus lavaretus. The sequence continues at coordinate 6,848 of NW_028162486.1, forward strand.
CTACCCAACACAACCAGAAGAACCATGACTGGCCAACTACCACAGCCAAGAGTTCTCTACACAGCCAGACTAACCAAGCACACAGCGACGAGGCGACTGCATCCGGCTGTCATGACACAGAAGGTCCGGGGAAAAGAAAGAATAATGTTAACTCACAATATAACTTCCACTTGCCCACACCCTCGCTCTTCCCTCTCTGCTTCCCTCCCCATACCATCACATGCTTGGGATGAATCCAGACTCATTCTGTCTCGATACCAGCTGACCCCAAACCTCTCCCCCAGGCCTAGCCGGCCTGGAATGCGTGGGAATGATCTGGGGTGAGAGAGTGGAGTGGTTCCAACTTCCGAGGAACTCTCACATAGTAGTCCATCTCACAGTGTGGAACAAATGAGCTACTGTACAGTAACTTCATGCTAATGTCTGCTGTTTACCACATTATCTAGAAAGTTAAACGACACAGGAGAAGATTTTACACCTGTCCCAGTGTGTGCAAAACAGGAACAGAGTAGCTTATTGTAGGCTAATGTATAAACTCGTTTGAAATTAATTAGTGCTCAATGGTCAATGCACCTCGACCTTATAGGCCATACAGACACAGTGACAGCTTATAGAGCAGTAAGCATGTCACGCCCTGGCTCTGGGGACTCTTATATGTTGAGCCAGGGTGTGGATTTTTCTATGTTATAGTTTTCTATGTTGTCTTCTAGTTCGTGTATATCTATGTTGGCCAGGGTGGTTCCCAATCAGAGGCAGCTGTAGCTCGTTGTCTCTGATTGGGGACCATACTTAGGCAGCCTGTTTGGCACAGTTTTTTGTGGGATCTTGTTCCGGAAGGTTTGTGTTTACCTAGGACTTCACGTATCGTTTTGTTGTTTTGTTTGTTTGGTGTACTTTAATAAAATAATGTACGCTTATCACGCTGCGCCTTGGTCCGCATCATGTAACGATCGTGACAAAACATTAATAAAATATAATGGAAGTAAGTATTTATTATTGGAAACGGAGAGGTAAAACCCCACTCAAAGCACGAACAGTAGGCCTAATTTGGAACAATGAATGACGCCTTTTGAACTGGGTATGCATGTGTATTATCCAGGCGTATTTATTATGTGCTGGTGAAAGGGTAGGCCTATGTTCTGCTGTGGGGTTTTTGAGGGGGGCTCGTGCAGACCTCAAGATCATAAACCACTCACAACGCTCTCATCAGGCACGAGGTGCGGTTAATCCGGATGAAAACGCACTCGAGCGTGCGGGAATGAACGTCACAGGATTACCGTGTCCACGGGGCTCCCCTGTTCTGTTAACCGAGAGTCTGTCCAACAGCAATCTCTCTCTCTCTCTCTCTCTCTCTCTCCCTCTCTCTCTCTCTCTCTCTCTCTCTCTCTCTCTCTCTCTCTCTCTCCTCTCTCTCTCTCTCTCTCCTCTCTCCTCTCTCTCTCTCTCTCTCTCTCTCTCTCTCTCTCTCTCTCTCTCTCTCTCTCTCGCTCTCTCTCTCTCTCTCTCTCTCTCTCTCTCTCTCTCTCTCTCTCTCTCTCTAAATCACACACACACACACACACACCAGGAGAGGAAATCTGTGACCCTGGCCTGTAGTCAGATAAGACCCGCCGGTAATTGAGTGCAATTATAGCAGTTAGAATTTTCACCAGATTTTGGCTCAGGTGAATACCTAGACCTGAGTTGAAGTCGGGAGGCAGTGTTTCCCACACAGAAATACATTATTATATAACCCTTGTAGAAATAATATTGTATTTAGCCTACATAATCAATTGCTTGGTCTCTATAGGTTGTGCATGCTCACATCGCATAATTTCACACCAAAACAAGTGAAATGATTATGCATGGGCATAATTGTTTCATGACCTACATTATATTATATTCTGTAGGCCATTTGTTGCAACAATTATGACATGGGTTTTAAGAAACAAACCAACACGTTCAATTACAATAAAGCCATTTTTTTACTCTTATATTACGTTTCTGCAATTACAAATTAAGACGTTTAATGAATTTAAGAAATACCAGAAACGAATGAAGCATCAAATGCGAATTGGAAACCTCTAAAACAGAAAAACCGCTCATGGTTCTTTACTGGTGTATGTACTGCCAACTCACCGCTAGGGGGAGGTATGACCTGATCATATCCCACAGGACTACCATCGCTAGAGAGAGTGACAGAATGATTTGGCTGTGCTAAAGGTAGAAGTTGCCCTGGGTACATAATCAGTTTACTCTCCCCAAATTCTAACCTTAGGGCAAAAAAACCAGTCAGTGTAGGGCCAACATATGTCATTTGAGTCATTTAGCAGATGCTCTTATCCAGAGCGACTTACAGGAGCAATTAGGGTTAAGTGCCTTGCTCAAGGGCACATTGACAGATTTTTCACCTAGTCGACTCGGGGATTAGAACCAGCGACCTTTCGGTTACTGGCACAATGCTCTTAACCACTAAGCTACCTGCCGCCAGCTTAGTGTTTGAGAGAGAGGGGTGCTTTGGTAGTATAGATGGTTGTTATGATGTCTTTCTAATTGCCTCCTGGTTATTAGGACTAGATAGACATGAGACATTTACTAGAGAGCACGTTTCATAATATAAATCCCCACTTATGCATATTTGTTGGTACTTGTGTCTATGTGTCTATTTGCGTATATTTGTCCTACTTAGACAGAGAGAGCAAATCACAGAGTAGTGGCATTAAATCAACAGTGTCTCTATGGAAACAGAGGATACCCAGTGTTGTTTTGAAATGCCATTGAATAATTTATTTACTTACTGTAACATTCTCTATTTTGTGTGTGTGTACGTGTGTGCACGTGTGTGTGTGTGTGTGTGTGTGTGTGTGTGTGTGTGTGTGTGTGTGTGTGTGTGAGAGAGAGATAATGTTTTTGTGTCTGTGGGAGTACAGCATGTTTGTGTATGTGTGTGGGTTTTTGTGTGTGTGTGTGTAGTGTCTGTCATAGCAGCTCTGAGATATTGCTTTGTGAATGTCACTAATTGAGCAGACATGATGACATTTTATTGGGTATTTGATGGATGAAACCATCCAGTCAAATTTCTCCTAATCTAGACACCCTCCTCTATCACACATATTTAAGTGATAATGCCAGAGAAGCCGGTGTTTGAAGGATATATTGGCACGGGTGTTGTTATATTGGCAAACCGTGCCAATATATCCTCCTAACACCAGCTTCGAGGGCATTATTACTTTTATACAACGGATTACCAACATATTCAAAGTAATGATTGACATATTTTGATTAATTTATTCATACTATTTCATCCTTCCACAAGAAATAGTCCCGACACAAATCTAGGGTTGCTAACCAAGATTGTTCTAAATGTTCCATTGCCATACTGGCTGGCAACGTTCTTATCCCTTGCTTGCTTGCTAGCCAACTATGGCTAACTTACGGTCACGTCAAACAGTGCAGCCACAATAACAACAAAGTAGCTGCATTTGTTTAAGCAGTTTTCTAGTGACATTTATTTGGATACATCTATAACATTTACATCATTTAGCAGACGCTTTTATCCAGAGCGACTTACAGTTAGTGAGTGCATATATTATTTTTTTTATTTTTCATACTGGCCCCCCGTGGGAATCAAACCCACAACCCTGCCTTTGCAAACGTCATGCTCTACCAACTGAGCTACAACCCTGCCGGCCATTCCCTCCCGGTCGCGGCCGGCTACGACAGAGCCTGGATTCAAACCAGGATCTCTAGTGGCACAGCTAGCACTGCGATGCAGAGCCTTAGACCACTGCGCCACTCGGGAGACAATGAGCTAATGATGCACGATTTCACATGGCATAGAAAATGTGCTCTCTCGTCAGGACACTGTTGTTCGAGAGCTAGGCAACAACACAGCTAACACAATCACTTCAAGCTGAAGCTGGAAAGACTTCAAACTCGCTGCACTTTGTTTCGTTTGATCTGTTTTCTATTGATAGTTCTTTGTATATATCCATAAAAAGGATACTGATTCATGATTTCGACTGGCTGAGAAAAGCTGCCTGCCTGTCTGTCTCATCCCGACTCCCGACACGTTCATTACTATGGGACAGCTGGAGATCGAATTTGAATATTGAAACAATGTTGTAAATGTCGGAGAGATAGACTGCAAGGTTTATACAAATCTCCGCTGTGGAAAACTAAATGTTAGTCTAAAAGAAATGTGAGATAATGTCTATATGCTTTTTATAGTGGAGATCAAGTTTATAAATTGCCTGGCTGGGCTAATGAGAGAGTGGATTGCACAGTCAGATGGAACAGAGTAAATAGGCATTTTAACGCCATAGATTTAGCCGGTGGTAATTTGTTGGAATAGACATCGGCTGGATTTCCGGTTTTAACCAATCAACATTCAGGATTAGACCCACCGGTTGTATAATATTGGTTCAATTCAAGTCAATTTAAATCAATTCAGTTATTGATCACATTCAGATCAATCTGATATAATTTAACCTCATGGGTCACAAAATGATTGACAGAACGTTCAAGCCTTCACCCAAACTTCCTCTCCTCTCCTTTTTTTTCTGAACAAATCCCTGCATGCAGACTTTATGTGAGTATGGACCATTATGATCAAAATAATGTCTTCAGTTAATATCGTGTAAGCTTGACTCTGGCGTTTGTGAGAGCAATTACAGTTTAGTAGTTCCATTGGCAGGTTGTCATTACATCTCTTTCGCAACAGCTGTCAGTGGTTGCCATGGTGACGTGACCCTGGAACATTCTCTGTTTCCATCTGTGATGAGCAGTTCCATTCAGGGTTTACATATCACATATGAAATGAAATGGAGGTTGTGCTATTTCTGTTTATGAGTGTGTGTCTGTGTGTGTGTACGTGAGTGTGTGTGTGTGTGTATGTTTGTGTGCATGAACAGAACAGAACTCATAGTGTCCCAGGACTTTTCTGCTGAATCATATCTCCTCCACTGGGTTGGCAGTGCTCTGATTTGACCAGTAGTGTCTCAATCTCAATGTTGATGGAATTTGGAGGTTGAATTTTAGCTTCAGTTCCTTTGAGTCTTGACTTGATCGCACGCAGGCACACACACACACACACACACACACACACACACACACACACACACACACACAGGCTGTGTTAATGAAGCCCGGTCTCTTTTCCCTCACACAGAGCAGGTAATGTAATTTGGCCCAGCTGAACTGTGTGGCAGTGAATGGAGGGAGCGTTTCTATATATTTCTATATTTGTGTCTTTATTCATGGTTGTGTATAATTGTGTGGGCTTTGACATTTAGCCCGTGTGTTTAAGTGTGCCTGTGAGAGAATAGAATCAGAGTATGAGTGTGTGTATGAGAGAGAGAAGGAGAGAGCGGGAGAGAGGGGGAGAGAGAGGGAGAGAGAGAGTTTGAGTTTTTATAAACCTAGTTTTTATACTCAAGTGTTAACATAAATAATGGCACACTGCCTTTTCAGAAATGAAACAACAAATGTCATTCCTAAATAAAAATTAAAACATAAACATTTATTAAATAAAAATACAAAAAAGCATATATATACATTCAACTCATTTCATCAACAAAAAATAGTTTCCCCTCCTCCACAAAACAAACCGCTCCTTCGTAAGCCCACTTCTCCTCAAACAATGGGAGATATTTTACAGCCGAGAAGAACTCAAAATCCACTTTTATTCTCGCTTTCACTAATCCTTTAAAAACACATCTTACATCCTGCCCATATCCCGTGTCTATCTTATGTTAAATAAAATGTAACAGTTGACGTTTTCTTTTTTGTTGCTTACTATATTGAAACCCCAAAATAAAAACAGTGTTATTAAAAATCTCCCCTAGAGCTTTAAACAAAGACTCCAGCATTTCCAATAGAGGCTTTATCCTCTCACACGCCATAAAACTGTGAAAAATGGTTTCTCTTATATTACAAAAAGGACATCCAATCTCCAACATCTGAGTTAATAACAGATACAAAAGCATTAACTGCAATGATGCCATGCAAAACCCTCCATTGCATATAACCAGTACCCTTTTGTAACGGTGGCTTGTACAGTGATCTCCATGCTGGCTTTACCTTGTCATCAATGCCCAATTTTACCGTCCATGGAGTGTCTTTTCTATTTTTCAATGTATCTTTATTCAACACCTTGACACACCCCCTATTTAAGTCTTTCCCATTCACCTCATCCAAACCCACCTCTTCCAACCCTCTCAAATCCAGTAATAACACCTTTCTTTCTGACTCTGGGATATTGGGTGTAATCCCTAGTCTTGGAAATGAGACGTTTTCATCTTGTATCTTCTTCTTGTGACTATTAAGCATACCCCACTCTTCTGCTAACAGAGCCTTCCTGCAGCTTCCCAGCAGTTGTCCGACAATCATTTCCGACCTCACCCCCAAATGTTCAGCCACACTATGTACAGACTCAGTGAGCATAGCCTTACTATTGAGAAAGGCCGCCAAAGGCAGACCTGGCTCTCAAGAGAAGACAGGCTACAGTGAGGGAAAAAATTATTTGATTCCCTGCTGATTTTGTACGTTTGTCCACTGACAAAGAAATGATCAGTCTATAATTTTAATGATAGGTTTATTTGAACAGTAAGAGACAGAATAACAACAAAAAAATCCAGAAAAACGCATGTCAAAATTGTTATAAATTGATTTGCATTTTAATGAGGGAAATAAGTATTTGACCCCTCTGCAAAACATGACTTAGTACTTGGTGGCAAAACCCTTGTTGGCAATCACAGAGGTCAGACGTTTCTTGTAGTTGGCCACCAGGTTTGCACACATCTCAGGAGGGATTTTGTTCCACTCCTCTTTGCAGATCTTCTCCAAGTCATTAAGGTTTCGAGGCTGACGTTTGGCAACTCGGACCTTCAGCTCCCTCCACAGATTTTCTATGGGAGTAAGGTCTGGAGACTGGCTAGGCCACTCCAGGACCTTAATGTGCCTCTTCTTGAGCCACTCCTTTGTTGCCTTGGCTGTGTGTTTTGGGTCATTGTAATAATAATAATAAGCCATTTAGCAGACGCTTTTATCCAAAGCGACTTACAGTCATGCGTGCATAATTTTTTTTTTTGTGTATGGGTGGTCCCGGGGATCGAACCCACTACCTTGGCGTTACAAGCGCCGTGCTCTACCAGCTGAGCTACAGAGGACCACTTTAAGGTGTCATGCTGGAATACCCATCCACAACCCATTTTCAATGCCCTGGCTGAGGGAAGGAGGTTCTCACCCAAGATTTGACGGTACATGGCCCCGTCCATCGTCCCTTTGATGTGGTGAAGTTGTCCTGTCCCCTTAGCAGAAAAACACCCCCAAAGCATAATGTTTCCACCTCCATGTTTGAAGGTGGGAATGGTGTTCTTGGGGTCATAGGCAGCATTCCTCCTCCTCCAAACATGGCGAGTTGAGTTGATGCCAAAGAGCTCGATTTTGGTCTCATCTGACCACAACACTTTCACCCAGTTCTCCTCTGAATCATTCAGATGTTCATTGGTAAACTTCAGACAGGCCTGTATATGTGCTATCTTGAGCAGGGGGACCTTGCGGGCCCTGCAGGATTTCAGTCCTTCACGGCGTAGTGTGTTACCAATTGTTTTCTTGGTGACTATGGTCCCAGCTGCCTTGAGATCATTGACAAGGTCCTCCCGTGTAGTTCTGGGCTGATTCCTCACCGTTCTCATGATCATTGCAACTCCACGAGGTGAGATCTTGCTTGGAGCCCCAGGCCGAGGGAGATTGACAGTTCTTTTGTGTTTCTTCCATTTGCGAATAAACTGTTGTCACCTTCTCACCAAGCTGCTTGGCGATGGTCTTGTAGCCCATTCCAGCCTTGTGTAGGTCTACAATCTTGTCCCTGACATCCTTGGAGAGCTCTTTGGTCTTGGCCATGGTGGAGAGTTTGGAATCTGATTGATAGATTGCTTCTGTGGACAGGTGTATTTTATACAGGTAACAAACTGAGATTAGGAGCACTCCCTTTAAGAGTGTGCTCCTAATCTCAGCTCGTTACCTGTATAAAAGACACCTGGGAGCCAGAAATCTTTCTGATTGAGAGGGGTCAAATACTTATTTCCCTCATTAAAATGCAAATCAATTTATAACATTTTTGTTATTCTGTCTCTCACTGTTCAAATAAACCTACCATTAAAATTATAGACTGATCATTTCTTTGTCAGTGGGCAAACGTACAAAATCAGCAGGGGATCAAATATTTTTTTCCCTCACTGTATGTGCACACTGCCCACAAAATGAGGTGGAAACTGAGCTACACTTCCTAACCTCCTGCCAAATGTTCGACCACATTAGAGACTCATATTTCCCACAGATTACACAGATCCACAAAGAATTCGAAAACAAATCAAATTTTTATAAACTCTCATATCTATTGGGTGAGATACCACAGTTGTGCAATCACAGCAGCAAGATTTGTGACCTGTTGCCACAAGAAAAGGGCAAGCAATGAAGAACAAACACCATTGTAAATACAACCTATATTTATGTTGATTTATTTTCCCTTTTGTACTTTAACTATTTGCACATCGTTACAACACTGTATATAGACATAATATGACGCTTGAAATGTCTTTATTCTTTTGGAACTTTTGTGAGTGTAATGTTTACTGTTCATTTTGTATTGTTTATTTCACTTTTGTTTATTATCTACTTCACTTGCTTTGGCAATGTTAACATATATTTCCCATGCCAATAAAGCCCCTTAAGTTTTGAGAGAGAGAGAGAGAGAGAGAGAGAGAGAGAGAGAGAGAGAGAGAGAGAGAGAGAGAGAGAGAGAGAGAGAGAGAGAGAGAGAGAGAGAGAGAGATGAGAGAGAGAGAGAGAGAGAGAGAGAGAGAGAGAGAGAGAGAGAGAGAGAGAGAGAGAGAGAGAGAGAGAGGAACTGAATAATATTAAGAAATGCTATAGATGGAAGGAAAGTAGTGTTGAAACCTACCAAAAAAACAATTAGGAAACAACAAATTCAATCCATTCTAGACAACTTCCTGGACAAAACGTTCCACTGTAATAGTGAAGGTGTAAACTTGGCAGTAGAAAACCTAAACAGTATATTTGACCTCTCAGCTTCCCTATCAAATATAAAAATCTCTAACAGAAAACCAAAGAAAAGTAATAACAGTGATAAATGGTTTGATGAAGAATGCAAAAACCTAAGAAAGAAATTGAGAAACCTATCCAACCAAAAACATAGAGACCCAGAAAACCTGAGCCTACGCCTTCACTATGGTGAATCACTAAAACAATACAGAAATACACTACGGAAAAAGAAGGAACAGCATGTCAGAAATCAGCTCAATGTAATTGAAGAATCCATAGACTCTAACCACTTCTGGGAAAATTGGAAAACACTAAACAAACAACAACACGAAGAGCTATCTATCCAAAACGGAGATGTATGGGTAAACCACTTCTCCAATCTTTTTGGCCCTATAACAGAGAACAAACAGCAAAAAAATATACATGATCAAATGCAAATCTTAGAATCAACTATTAAAGACTACCAGAACCCACTGGATTCTCCAATTACATTGAATGAACTACAGGACAAAATACAAACCCTCCAACCCAAAAAGTCCTGTGGTGTTGATGGTATCCTCAATGAAATGATAAAATATACAGACCACAAATTTCAATTAGCGATACTTAAACTCTTTAACATCATCCTTAGCTCTGGCATCTTCCCCAATATTTGGAACCAAGGACTGATCACCCCAATCCACAAAAGTGGAGACAAATTTGACCCCAATAACTACCGTGGGATATGCGTCAACAGCAACCTTGGGAAAATCCTCTGCATTATCATTAACAGCAGACTAGTTCATTTCCTCAGTGAAAACAATGTACTGAGCAAATGTCAAATTGGCTTTTTACCAAATTACCATACGACAGACCACGTATTCACCCTGCACACCCTAATTGACAAAAAAACAAACCAAAACAAAGGCAAAGTCTTCTCATGCTTTGTTGATTTCAAAAAGCTTTTGACTCAATTTGGCATGAGGGTCTGCTATACAAATTGATGGAAAGTGGGGTTGGGGGAAAAACATACGACATTATAAAATCCATGTACACAAACAACAAGTGTACAGTTAAAATTGGCAAAAAAACACACACATTTCTTTCCACAGGCCGTGGGGTGAGACAGGGATGCAGTTTAAGCCCCACCCTCTTCAACATATATATCAACGAATTGGCGAGGGCACTAGAACAGTCTGCAGCACCCGGCCTCACCCTACTAGAATCTGAAGTCAAATGTCTTCTGTTTGCTGATGATCTGGTACTTCTGTCACCAACCAAGGAGGGCCTACAGCAGCACCTACATCTTCTGCACAGATTCTGTCAGACCTGGGCCCTGACAGTAAATCTCAGTAAGACAAAAATAATGGTGTTCCAAAAAAGGTCCAGTTGCCAGGACCACAAATACAAATTCCATCTAGACACCGTTGCCCTAGAGCACACAAAAAACTATACATACCTCGGCCTAAACATCAGCGCCACAGGTAACTTCCACAAAGCTGTGAACGATCTGAGAGACAAGGCAAGAAGGGCCTTCTATGCCATCAAAAGGAACATACAATTTGACATACCAATTAGGATCTGGCTAAAAATACTTGAATCAGTTATAGAACCCATTGCCCTTTATGGTTCTGAGGTCTGGGGTCCGCTCACCAACCAAGAATTCACAAAATGGGACAAACACCAAATTGAGACTCTGCATGCAGAATTCTGCAAAAACATCCTCCGTGTACAACGTAAAACACCAAATAATGCATGCAGAGCAGAATTAGGCCAATACCCGCTAATTATCAAAATCCAGAAAAGAGCCGTTAAATTCTATAACCACTTAAAAGGAAGCGATTCCCAAACCTTCCATAACAAAGCCATCACCTACAGAGAGATGAACTTGGAGAAGAGTCCCCTAAGTAAGCTTGTCCTGGGCCTCTGTTCACAAACACAAACAGACCCCACACAGCCCCAGGACAACAACAACTACAACAACAACACAATTAGACCCAACCAAATCATGAGAAAACAAAAAGAGAATTACTTGACACATTGGAAAGAACAAACAAAAAAACTCAGCAAACTAGAATGCTATTTGGCCCTAAACAGAGAGTACACAGTGGCAGAATACCTGACCACTGTGACTGACCCAAACTTAAGGAAAGCTTTGACTATGTACAGACTCAGTGAGCATAGCCTTGCTATTGAGAAAGGCCGCCGTAGGCAGACCTGGCACTCAAGAGAAGACAGGCTATGTGCACACTGCCCACAAAATGAGGTTGAAACTGAGCTGCACTTCCTAACCTCCTGCCAAATGTATGACCATATTAGAGACACATATTTCCCTCAGATTACAGCGATCCACAAATAATTCGAAAACAAACCCAATTTTGATAAACTCCCTTATCTACTGGGTGAAAAACCACAGTGTGCCATCACAGCTGCAAGATTTTGACCTGTTGCCACAAGAAAAGGGCAACCAGTGAAGAACAAACACCATTGTAAATACAACCCATATTTATGTTTATTTATTTTCCCATTTGTACTTTAACTATTTGCACATTGTTACAACACTGTATATATACATAATATGACATTTGAAATGTCTTTATTCTTTTGAAACTTCTGAGTGTAATGTTTACTGTTAATATTTATTGTTTATTTCACTTTTGTTTACTATCTACTTCACTTGCTTTGGCAATGTTAACACACGTTTCCCATGCCAATAAAGCCCTTAAATTGAATTGAATTGAATTGAATTGAGAGGAATCTTTTAGTCACTGCATCAGTTAATTGCTCAGCATGGATGTAGGTGAGTTCAAGTTCAAATTTGTTTATTCGTTATATACACATGATATACAGTACATGGAGTACACAGTGCAACGAACAACTACACTTTTAGAAAAAAGGGTTCCAAAAGGGTTCTTCGGCTGTCCCCATAGGAGAACCCTTTCTGGTTCCAGGTAGAAACACTTTTGGTTCCATGTAGAACCATCTGCATAAATGGTTCTACATTGAACTCAAAAGGGTTCTACCTGGAACCCAAAGGGTTCTTCAAAACATTATTCTATGGGGACAGCTGAAGAAACCTTTTAGTTCTAGATAGCACCTTTGTAGCTCTCACAGTCAGAATTAGACGTTCACCCATGTTTTTCAAATGTCAAATTTCGAAGTTGTTGCAAACATCAAATTTCAAAGTGCTTAAGGTTAAGTTTAGGCATTAACTCCAGTTTTTAAGGTTACGGTTAAGTTTAGACATTAACTCCGAAATCTTAAGGTTAGTCATTACTCCGATGGTTAAGGCTAGGGTTAAGCTTTGCGATAGGCTTAAAACTAAAATCTCAAAAACAACTCTCTATTGCTGGATTTGAACTTGCAACCTTTTGAATCAGATGCTTACGGATATCTGCCATCCCTGTCCTCAAGCCCTAGTAAACCGAAACCTACTTGAAGGTAACAGCGCTCACGGTTGCCCCTAGTGGCAGGTTTTCACTTAATCTCCCAATGTCCTCAGACATGGATGAACATCGAATACTGACTTGTGTCACGGGTGACCTGGCTGGCAATGAAATGCTTACCTGCAGGTTCACCTCTCTCTCTGCAGGTTCACCTCTCTGCAGGTTCACCTCTCGCCAGGTTCACCTCTCGACAGGTTCACCTATCACAGTGCAGCAACAATAGAATAAATATATTGGTAAAGAAAGACTAATATAAAAAAAACGAAATGAGCTAAAAATGTAATAGTAATTTAGCAAGCACAAACATTTTGAGAAATCAAATAATTAAAGCAGAAATACACACTAAATAGCATAGTCTAGAGGAAGCCTGCAAGATGCTAGTTGAGGTAGGCCTATTCAATTATATTTTTCCATATAACCTTTGGGTTAGATTTACATTCAGGAAAAACAACAGAGCAGTCAATTGTATTTATGTTTCTGTAAAAAGCGTTGGGCTAAAAATGCAAAGTAATACATTTTTCATTTCATTTTAGGCTTTTACATTGATAGAACACAGTTGAGTTTTTATTATTTTGTTTCTAAAGATGTCAGATGAATGTATTTTCACGGTGAGAGGCGGACAGGTGGCTGTTTACTCGTGCACTAACGGCAATTGTGTCAAAACCGGTTGATCTCATCCAATTCCCGCGCTATTTGTGTCATTCTGGAATTAATGTTAATAACACACAACTGTCATCTCGTGGACGGCATCCATATTTCTATTAATTGGAAATAAAATATGATATCAGGAACGTTTTAGCACCAAATCATATTTTGACTGTCCAGCGCCGCCATGTGTGTGTTTGTTTGTGTGTGTGTAGGCGCCTATGTGTTTTTAATGGTCTTCTAATCCCTCTCGCATTTGGCTGGCGATTTAATCCTGGCCTTGTTTATGACCAAGCCCCTAAAGACTCACCCTGAATCTATATCCGCCCATCCATCCATCCATCCATCCATCCATCCATCCATCCATCCATCCATCCATCCATCTATCCAACTATCCATTCACACAAACACACTTAGCATATACACGTTCAAAAGAAAAAGCACACAGAGAGTGCTGAGTGAAACACAGAGAGAGATACAGGGAGGGAGAAAGAGACCGACATGGAGGGAGAGAGAAAGGAGCGAAAGGAGCGAAAGGAGAGAGAGAGAGAGAGAGAGAGAGAGAGAGGAGAGAGAGAGAGAGAGGAGAGAGAGAGAGAGAGAGAGAGAGAGAGAGAGAGAGAGAGAGAGAGAGAGAGAGAGAGAGAGAGAGAGAGCAGACAGTGTCAGATCAGTGGTTGACCTGTGTCGCGATGAAGCCCCCATATTGGAGCCGCGCAGTGCGAGGGCGACAGACAGAGAGCGAGCGAAGAGCGTGGGAAAAGAGACTAGGGGTTCTGTCGTTGCCATGAGGAGAAAGTGGATTAATCACGACCAAGATGCTCTGATCAGTGCATGAAGAGTGGGTTTTCTCCAAAACACGACCAAGATGCTCTGATCAGTGCATAAAGAGTGGGTTTTCTCTGATCAGTGCATGAAGAGTGGGTTTTCTCTGATCAGTGCATGAAGAGTGGGTTTTCTCTGATCAGTGCATGAAGAGTGGGTTTTCTCTGATCAGTGCATGAAGAGTGGTTTTCTCTGATCAGTGCATGAAGAGTGGGTTTTCTCTGATCAGTGCATGAAGAGTGGGTTTTCTCCAAAACATGCACCATAGCCTGGTTGAGGTAGGCCTATTCAATGATCTTTTTCCATATAACCTTTGGGTTAGATTTACATTCAGGAAAAACAACAGAGCAGTATATTCTATTTATGTTTCTGTAAAAAGCGTTGGGCTGAAAATGCAAAGTAATACATTTACCATTTCATTTTAGGTTTATACATTGATAGGATACAGTTGAGTTTTTATTATTTTGTTTCTAAATGAATGATGAACATGTGAGATGAGTGTGTCTTCACCGTGAGAGGCGAACAGGTGGCTGTTTACTCGTGCACTAACGCCAATTGTGTCAAAGCCCGGTTGATCTCATCGGATTCACGCGCTGTTTGCGTCGTCCTGGAATTAGTGTTTATAAAACAAAACTGTCCTCTCGTTGACAGCATCCATATTTCTATTAATTGGAAATAAAATATATCAGGAACGTTTTAGCACCAAAGCATATTTTGACTGCCTGCAACAAAGCTTCTATTAATATTAGAGTGCATATAGGGTAGGCAATAATAGCCTAACTCTGTGTATTGCCCCTGCCTGCTGATGACAGTACTAATGATTTAGACTGCTGTTCGTGTTACTGAGACCAGCCTAATGACTGTGTGTGTGTGTGTGTGTGTGTGTGTGTGTGTGTGTGTGTGTGTGTGAGAGAGAGAGAGAGAGAGAGAGAGAGAGAGAGAGAGAGAGAGAGAGAGAGAGAGAGAGAGAGAGAGAGAGAGAGAGAGAGAGAGAGAGAGAGAGAGAGAGAGAGATGAGTGACAGTGTAATTGATCAATAAACGGACCCAGACGCATATTCTATCAATATGTCTCAGGATGGCCACAGGGGGGTAGACTTGACATGCTCCGTTTGAGAGGACACACACACACACACACACACACACACACACACACACACACACACACACTGTTGGTCATTGTGTTTGTTGTGTGTATGTGTGTGATCTGGTGATCAGTGTGTGTTTGGTGATCTAGCCTAGTGTCACTGGTTCGATGCGGGGATTCATTCACAAACATCTTCGCAGGGTGGAACACTAGAATAGAAAAACTCAAAGGCACCGAATCTGACTTTTACTGGAGGGGAAGGCGCGCGCTGAGGCAGTCACCTTGTGGTCTGAAAGCTGCAGGCGCAGCAGGAAATAAAACCAAACATAAAACACAAGCTCACCAACCGCAGTTCTCCCTGAGTGGAGTTGTGTCAGACAGACAGACACACATGACAGTCACTCCTCAGCACAGTGTGAGGAAATAGACAGCGGTCAGATAACTCTGCCCCGTCGCGAGACAGACTGGCTGAGGAGATAGAGAGAGAGGGGATTGAGAGACCAGCGCAGAGGATAGAAGAGGGAGTTTGGCGCGCGTTGCGTGAGCAGACATAGCAACGGCAGAGTTTGTGCGTGACATGAAGACGAGATGAGCTCGAGCTGTGGCCTTGGTCGCGAGCAGCCGGTGCTGGTTCTGCCGTTATCCCGTGGAAATTAACGAGGTCGTAGGCTACATGTGATGACACGAGCCCCCCGACTGTGGCAGGGTCAGATTGACACGGTAAGACTCTCTGTGCGTAGATTTGGATTTCATGTGGATGCAACAGTGAGACACAGCAGATAGCCTACACTCTGTTTACTTCATATGGAATGGAAATACATGCTTTTGGTTGACGTCAGACAATTCTAATGCTCATTTCAGATCATGTCTCTGTCATGTTTTTGCATTAATCGCCCGTTAAAAGCTCCTACCAACGTGCATACACCCTGACGTTACCGGGGTTGTGTATTGGTACCGTACCCCCTCCCCCAAATGCTACAGGCTTGCTGTTCTCTCTCTGTGACAGAATTTCGTGTAGCAGACAACCTTCTTGCCCTCCTGTCTTTAAGTCTGTCTGACCGGTAAGGGTTTTGATGTTAACATTGTCAAGTGAAAGATACAAGTTACAGAACTCTCTTCTCTGCAATGGTTGAGTGGGTAAACGGTGGGCGCGCGCGACGACTGTTGTTATGGTTCCATTTCAGCACCGCGGAAAGCTGCAGAGGGCAAGCCATCCAGCTACCGGATCCGTCCCGTTTGCACAGGCTATGAGACAGACAAACAGACCATGTTATTTGACATTGTTAACCATGGAGCCAGGAGCGGACTGGGACCAAAAAGGCCCTGCCATTTCTAACACACCGACCAATTTTTTCCCATAATGCCACCATTATGCCCAGATAATTATAACTTTGAATAATAATAAAATAAAAGTTAGACAGGCTGACTGGGCTAAAATGGACCATCCCATCTGGCATTTCGGGCCAGTCTGCCCCTGCTTGGAGCACATTCCCATTGGCGGACTTCACAGGGGCATCCATAGGCTACACAGTCAAATCAAATCAAATCAAATTTGATTGGTCACATACATATATTTAGCAGATGTTATTGTGGGTTTAGCGAAATGCTTGTGTTCCTAGCTCCAACAGTGCAGTAGTATCTAACAATTCATCTACATCTAAGTCATTTAGCAGACGCTCTTATCCAGAGCGACTTACAATTCACAACAATACACACAAATCTAAAAGTAAGAATGGAATTAAGAAATATATAAATATTAGGACGAGATATATAAATATTAGGACGAGATATATAAATATTAGGACGAGGTATATAAATATTAGGACGAGATATATGAATATTAGGCACAGAGATCCTATATGTAATTCTATGGGCACAGGCACATCATGTGAAAATGCTGCTATAATCTCCCGCTCTGTTTACTCAACCAATCAATGACGACACCTACGGGAAACTTCAATGTCCCAGACTGTTGATTGTCCGGTGTATTAACGGGGTTTATTTAAAGCGTTAACCATGGTTTGTTGAATGTGGCAGCCTAGCCTAATGTCAGTTTCTACGGGTGTGAGAGAAGCGCATTGTCCTCTGTAGCCTACGGGCTGATAAAGGTGCATGCCTAATTGAGCAGATATATGTTTCTGTGAATGGGATATAGGGGGAATTAATTCGGTTTCGTAATAAAGTGAGATGTGCTCTATACCAGAGCACATACAGAGCGGCAGGTATGCAACACCGCCCGAAGCCTTGGCGAGGAAGAGAGCGCGCGCGAGAGAGAGAGACAGTGGTGGTGGTGGTGGTGGTGGAGGAGGAGTCTGTACCATAATAAATCAGTCTCGCGGGCTGCAGGATGAATGGCTCTGAGGAAGAGGTCGGTGCAGCGGAATGGACTCAGCGCGAGCAGCTCTCCCGTTAAAGGCGCTGTAATGATGCTGTCATATTAAGTCCCTTGACCCCCTCGTTTTCCGCCTACTCCTCGCAGGGACACCGGCCGGGCTCGAGCTGTTGGGCCCGCCACTCTTCCAACATTCCGACGACCTTGATCAAGTCTATTTGCATAAACGTCAAAAATGTCAAGCATTAACGGTGGACCCATCCCCTTCAAACTAATCTGTGTACTGTGCTTCCCACGGCTTGAAATATGTTATACCTGTGGTTAAGCCATGTGGTTATGCATAGTTGAGGTGAGGTTAAATATATACTGAACAAAAATATAAACGCAACATGCAACAATTTCAACGATTTTACTGAGTTACAGTTCATATAAGGAAATCAGTAAATTGAAATAAATTCATTAGGCCCTAATCTATGGATTTCACATGACTGGGCAGGGGCGCAGCCATGGGTGGACCTGGGAGGGCATAGGCCCACCCATTTGGGAACCAGGCCCAGCCAATCAGAATGAGTTTTTCCCCACAAAAGGGCTTTATTACAGACAGAAATACTCCTCAGTTTCATCAGCTGTCCGGGTGGCTGGTCTCAGACGATCCCGCAGGTGAAGAAGCCAGATGTGGAGGTCCTGGGCTGGTGTGGTTACACGTGGTCTGCGGTTGTGAGGCTGGTTAGACATACTGCCAAATTCTCTAAAACGACGTTGGTAGAGATATTAACATTCAATACTCTGGCAACAGCTCTGGTGGACATTCCTGCAGTCAGCATGCCAATTGCACGCTCCCTCAAAACTTGAGACATCTGTGGCATTGTATTGTGTGACAAAACTGCACATTTTAGAGTGGCCTTTTATTGTCCCCAGCACAAAGGTGCACCTGTGTAATGATCATGCTATTTAATCAGCTTCTTGATATGCCACACCTGTCAGGTGGATAGATTATCTTGGCAAAGAGAAATGCTCACTAACAGGGATGAAAACATATTTGTGCACAAAATTGGAGAGAAATAAGCATTTTGTGCGTATGGAAAATTTCTGGGATCTTTTATTTCTGCTCACTTTACATGTTGTGTTTATATTTTTGTTCAGTATATTTGCTTGAAATACAAAATAGTTTTAGTTATAGTTCAAAAGGCCTATATGAGATTAAGTAGCGGGAGAGTGTTGTTCATCATTACCATTTTGTGAATTGTGTCTCTGAACCTTTGAAAAGCTACACAAGGCCTCAAGCATGCAATTTATAGTTATATTCTGATGAGGCAACGGTGTGAAACTGTGGTAGGATTCATGTGAGAGTATAAGGCTTTTTGGATAGGTTTCCACTGGGTGTGCTTCCTGTGCTCTGAGGCTTGGTATGGTGTTGTATGTTATTGTTCTCCTGCTCCATTTACCAGTGAGTCCACCCCCCCCCCTTCCCCTCCCCCTCACACCCTGGTAGCCATCCTTGCTCCCTGATGTGTCACAGATAGATAACAGATTGATCTGAAAACAACAAATTAAGCCACTATAAAGGATTGATTTCCTCTGCTGCGTTCAGACCCTAACCCCCCACTACCTCTCTGTTTACAGGCAATGACCTGCCCCTTTACCTGTCTGTTACCTGTTACCATGGAGACCACCGCTTCACCATAGAGGAGGATATTCTTCAACCAATTAGACTGGAGTCCGGTTTCGACCAGAAGGATTCTAAAGTATTTCCCAGGATACACTGCTTCTCACTGGCAGTTCGTTATTGTTAATGTGGCAATGACCTTTCCTTGACCTCCGCAGCAGGAGAAGGAAGAGGAAGTCTCAATTTCTGTTAGTTTTTTTGGCTTGCCACCACTCCCCACAATGGAGAGGAACTTTACTCTTATGAAGTGTAATAGTTCTTGACCAAACTGGACATCATCAAGACACATCATCAAGACATCTTAGTTAACAAACTGACCAATAAGATGATCTGGATCATCCTGGCCCTGCCCATATGGGCGTGGCGTGGGACTGTTGGTGATGCCCAGTCTAACGAGCGGCGAGTCGTGGCACACATCCCTGGTGACATCATCATAGGAGCCCTGTTCTCTGTCCATCACCAGCCGACAGCTGACAAGGTAGACCCTCTGACACTAAGACATCCTGTATGTCCACATGAATGACTGATGGTGTGAGGTAGCTTAGTGGTTAAGAGCGTTGTGCCAGTAACCGAAAGGTCTCTGGTTCTAATCCCCGAGCCGACTAGGTGAAACATCTGTCGATGTGCCCTTGAGCAAGGCACTTAATCCTAATTGCTCATGTAAGTCGCTCTGGATAAGAACGTCTGCTAAATGACCTAAAATGTAAATGTAAAAATGTGTGAGTGTGATGTACAGTGGGGTCTGAAATCATTGACACCTCTGATAAAGATTATCCAAAATGACTGTATAAAATAAATAATTCAAATACTGAGCTTTATTGTTTGCTAAAAAAATGTTTTTCCAATCCAAGTGCCAATGCTGTTTAGCAAACACCAGGTGTTTACATTTGTTTGATAAGAGAAAAATGTAGCTCTTTGGCTATGCACACCAGTGGTGGGTTTGACGTCGAAATGAGAATGCATGAGCAGAATAGAACCCCATACCTACTGTAAAATATGGTGGTGGATCTTTAGTATTATGGGGCTATTTATCTTCCACTGTTCCTGGGGCCCTTGTTAAGGTCAACGGCATCATAAACTTTACCCACTACCAGGACATTTTAGCCAAAAACCAAGTTGCATCTGCCAGGAGGCTGAAAATTGGCCGCAAGGGAATCTTCCAGCAAGATTAACAACAAGCACACATCAAAATCCAAATATAATGGTTAATCGGCCACAAAATCAACATTTTGCAATGGCCATCTCAGTCTCCAGACTTGAAACCCATTGAAAACCTGTGGTTTGAATTGAAGAGGGCAGTCCATAAGCGCAGACAAAGGATATTAAGGATCTGGAAGGATTCTGTATGGAGGAATGGTCTAAGATCAGTCCCAGTGTGTTCTCCAACTCATAAAACAGTGCCGTTATCCTCGCAAGGTGAGGGAAGTTTTGAAAGGTATTTAAAACGGGTGTCAATAATTTTGACCCCTACCTTTTTGAGAAAAAAACTATTACTTGTTAAACAAAATATATTTCTCTGAGCAATTCTATTAGTATAAAATAACATAATTTCCCAAAACTTTTTTAGCATACAATATAGCTCAGTATTTAAATTATTTATTTTATACAGTCATTTCTGCTAATCTTTATCAAGGGTGTCAATAATTTCAGACCCCACTGTATGTGAGTGTGACAGTGTGTGTTCTCCACCCCCAGGAGCATAAGTGTAAGAAATCAAATCAAATCAAAGAGTGTCTCAGTGCATGTCGTGAGCAATACGGTATCCAGTGTGTGTGTGTGTGTGTGTGTGTGTGTGTGTGTGTGTGTGTGTAGTGATGCTGTATATGTGTTTGTTCCTCCCCCAGGTACACGAACGTAAATGCGGCTCAGTGCGTGAGCAGTACGGTATCCAGCGTGTTGAGGCCATGATGCACACTCTAGACCGTATCAACGCCGACCCCCGTATCCTCCCCAACATCAGCCTGGGCTGTGAGATAAGAGACTCCTGCTGGCACTCTGCTGTGGCCCTGGAGCAGAGCATTGAGTTCATACGAGACTCCCTGGTGTCCTCCGACGAGGCCGAGGTGGGGGGAGGCAGTGTGTGGGGGGGAGGCGGGGGAGGAGCCGACGGGAGGGGAGGGCCGAGGTGTGCGGACCCTGCTGCAACCCCCATGCGGGGGAAGAAGCCCATCGTCGGACTGATAGGACCAGGATCCAGCTCTGTGGCCATCCAGGTCCAGAACCTCCTACAGCTCTTCAACATACCCCAGATCGCCTACTCTGCGACCAGCATGGACCTCAGTGACAAGGTAGGCACACAATTCTATTCTAATCTATTTGACTCTATTCTATTTTCTCTGATCTACAATTTTATTAGTACTTTATGAGTATCCTACTGTGTTTCTCTCCAACAGAATCTGTATAAGCACATTATAAGTACTGTTTCTCTACCAACAGAATCTGTATAAGTACTTTATAAGTACTGTTTCTCGCCAACAGAGTTTGTATAAGTACTTTATGAGGGTGGTGCCATCAGATGCTCAGCAGGCCAGAGCCATGGTGGACATCGTCAAGAGATACAACTGGAGCTACGTCTCTGCCATACACACAGAGGGTAAGAATACACTCTGTGTGTATGTACATTGAGTATACCAAAGATTAGGAACACCTTCCTAATATTGAGTTGCAATTAATCAGTGGTTTGGCCACAAAGGGAAGCAGGTCTTTAGCTGAACCATTAATTAGAGTTACACCTTAATACACACACACACACACACACACACACACACACACACACACACACACACACACACACACACACACACACACACACACACACACACACACACACACACACACACACACACACACACACACACACACACACACACAATGAGGTTCTGGCTAGGTAGGTAGAGTAGGGAGGGAGGGGGGTAGGAGTATGGGGAGGAGGGGAGGGAAAGTTAGGGGGAGAGATGGAGGATGGGAGGAGGGGAGGGATAGTTAGGGGGAGAGATGGAGGATGGGGAGGAGGGGAGGGATAGTTAGGGGGAGAGATGGAGGGGAGGGATAATTAGGGGGAGAGATGGAGGATGGGGAGGAGGGGAGGGATAGTTAGGGGGAGAGATGGAGGGGAGGGATAGTTAGGGGGAGAGATGGAGGGGAGGGATAGTTAGGGGGAGAGATGGAGGATGGGGAGGAGGGGAGGGATAGGTAGGGGGAGAGATGGAGGAGGGGAGGGATAGTTAGGGGGAGAGATGGAGGATGGGGAGGAGGGGAGGGATAGTTAGGGGGAGAGATGGAGGGGAGGGATAGTTAGGGGGAGAGATGGAGGATGGGGAGGAGGGGAGGGATAGTTAGGGGGAGAGATGGAGGATGGGAGGGATAGTTAGGGGGAGAGATGGAGGGGAGGGATAGGTAGGGGGAGAGATGGTGGGGAGGGATAGGTAGGGGGAGAGATGGAGGATGGGGAGGAGGGGAGGGATAGTTAGGGGGAGAGATGGAGGATGGGGAGGGATAGGTAGGGGGAGAGATGGAGGATGGGGAGGAGGGGAGGGATAGTTAGGGGGAGAGATGGAGGATGGGGAGGAGGGGGAGGGATAGTTAGGGGGAGAGATGGAGGGGAGAGATAGTTAGGGGGAGAGATGGAGGATGGGGAGGAGGGGAGGGATAGGTAGGGGGAGAGATGGAGGAGGGGAGGGATAGTTAGGGGGAGAGATGGAGGGGAGGGATAGGTAGGGGGAGAGACAGAGGATGGGGAGGAGGGGAGGGATAGTTAGGGGGAGAGATGGAGGGGAGAGATAGTTAGGGGGAGAGATGGAGGATGGGGAGGAGGGGAGGGATAGGTAGGGGGAGAGATGGAGGAGGGGAGGGATAGTTAGGGGGAGAGATGGAGGGGAGGGATAGTTAGGGGGAGAGATGGAGGATGGGGAGATAGTTAGGGGGAGAGATGGTGGGGAGAGATAGTTAGGGGGAGAGATGGAGGATGGGGAGGAGGGGAGGGATAGTTAGGGGGAGAGATGGAGGGGAGGGATAGTTAGGGGGAGAGATGGAGGATGGGGAGGAGGGGAGGGATAGTTAGGGGGAGAGATGGAGGATGGGGAGGAGGGGAGGGATAGGTAGGGGGAGAGATGGAGGGGAGGGATAGTTAGGGGGAGAGATGGTGGGGAGAGATAGTTAGGGGGAGAGATGGAGGGGAGGGATAGGTAGGGGGAGAGATGGAGGGGAGGGATAGGTAGGGGGAGAGATGGAGGGGAGGGATAGGTAGGGGGAGAGATGGAGGAGGGGAGGGATAGTTAGGGGGAGAGATGGAGGGGAGGGATAGGTAGGGGGAGAGATGGTGGGGAGGGATAGGTAGGGGGAGAGATGGAGGGGAGGGATAGGTAGGGGGAGAGATGGAGGGGAGGGATAGTTAGGGGGAGAGATGGAGGGGAGGGATAGGTAGGGGGAGAGATGGTGGGGAGGGATAGGTAGGGGGAGAGATGGAGGATGGGGAGGAGGGGAGGGATAGTTAGGGGGAGAGATGGAGGATGGGGAGGAGGGGAGGGATAGTTAGGGGGAGAGATGGAGGATGGGGAGGGATAGGTAGGGGGAGAGATGGAGGATGGGGAGGAGGGGAGGGATAGGTAGGGGGAGAGATGGAGGATGGGGAGGAGGGGAGGGATAGGTAGGGGGAGAGATGGAGGGGAGGGATAGTTAGGGGGAGAGATGGTGGGGAGGGATAGTTAGGGGGAGAGATGGAGGATGGGGAGGAGGGGAGGGATAGGTAGGGGGAGAGATGGAGGGGAGGGATAGTTAGGGGGAGAGATGGTGGGGAGGGATAGTTAGGGGGAGAGATGGAGGATGGGGAGGAGGGGAGGGATAGTTAGGGGGAGAGATGGAGGGGAGGGATAGTTAGGGGGAGAGATGGAGGATGGGGAGGAGGGGAGGGATAGGTAGGGGGAGAGATGGAGGGGAGGGATAGTTAGGGGGAGAGATGGAGGGGAGAGATAGTTAGGGGGAGAGATGGAGGGGAGGGATAGGTAGGGGGAGAGATGGAGGGGAGGGATAGGTAGGGGGAGAGATGGAGGGGAGGGATAGGTAGGGGGAGAGATGGAGGAGGGGAGGGATAGTTAGGGGGAGAGATGGAGGGGAGGGATAGGTAGGGGGAGAGATGGTGGGGAGGGATAGGTAGGGGGAGAGATGGAGGGGAGGGATAGGTAGGGGGAGAGATGGAGGGGAGGGATAGTTAGGGGGAGAGATGGAGGAGGGGAGGGATAGTTAGGGGGAGAGATGGAGGGGAGGGATAGGTAAGGGGAGAGATGGTGGGGAGGGATAGGTAGGGGGAGAGATGGAGGATGGGGAGGAGGGGAGGGATAGTTAGGGGGAGAGATGGAGGATGGGGAGGGATAGTTAGGGGGAGAGATGGAGGGGAGGGATAGTTAGGGGGAGAGATGGTGGGGAGGGATAGGTAGGGGGAGAGATGGAGGGGAGGGATAGTTAGGGGGAGAGATGGTGGGGAGGGATAGGTAGGGGGAGAGATGGAGGATGGGGAGGAGGGGAGGGATAGTTAGGGGGAGAGATGGAGGATGGGGAGGGATAGGTAGGGGGAGAGATGGAGGATGGGGAGGAGGGGAGGGATAGTTAGGGGGAGAGATGGAGGATGGGGAGGGATAGGTAGGGGGAGAGATGGAGGATGGGGAGGAGGGGAGGGATAGGTAGGGGGAGAGATGGAGGGGAGGGATAGTTAGGGGGAGAGATGGTGGGGAGGGATAGTTAGGGTGAGAGATGGAGGATGGGGAGGAGGGGAGGGATAGTTAGGGGGAGAGATGGAGGGGAGGGATAGTTAGGGGGAGAGATGGAGGATGGGGAGGAGGGGAGGGATAGTTAGGGGGAGAGATGGAGGGGAGGGATAGTTAGGGGGAGAGATGGAGGATGGGGAGGAGGGGAGGGATAGTTAGGGGGAGAGATGGAGGATGGGGAGGAGGGGAGGGATAGTTAGGGGGAGAGATGGAGGATGGGGAGGAGGGGAGGGATAGTTAGGGGGAGAGATGGAGGGGAGGGATAGTTAGGGGGAGAGATGGAGGATGGGGAGGAGGGGAGGGATAGGTAGGGGGAGAGATGGAGGGGAGGGATAGTTAGGGGGAGAGATGGAGGGGAGAGATAGTTAGGGGGAGAGATGGAGGGGAGGGATAGTTAGGGGGAGAGATGGAGGATGGGGAGGAGGGGAGGGATAGGTAGGGGGAGAGATGGAGGAGGGGAGGGATAGTTAGGGGGAGAGATGGAGAGGAGGGATAGTTAGGGGGAGAGATGGAGGATGGGGAGGAGGAGCAGCCAGGGATAACAGATGAAAGAGGCATTCTGAAGTCTGAAGTCTGAAGTCTGAAGTCTGTAACCAGTAGTCTGTAGCCTGTAGTCAGTAGTCTGTAGTCAGTGGTCTGTAGTCGGTAGCTGTTAGTCGGTAGCTGGCAGTCCATAGTCAGTAGTCCATAGCCTGTAGTCAGTAGTCGGTAGTTGGTAGTCTGTAGTCTGTAGTCGGTAGTGTGCAGTCAGTAGTCTGTAGTTAGTAATCTGCAGTCTGTAGTCATTAGTCTGTAGTCCATAGTCTGTAGTCGGTAGTCAGCAGTCAGCGGTCTGTAGTCTGTAGTCTATAGTCAGTAGCCAGTAGTCAGTAGTCTGTAGTGTGTAGTCTGTCGTCAGTAGTCTGTAGACAGTAGTCTGCAGTCTGTAGTTATTAGTCAATAGTCTGTAGTTTGTAGTCGTAGTTGGTAGTTGGCAATCAGTGGTGTGTAGCCTATAGTCAGTAGTCTGTAGTCAGTAGTCAGTAGTTAGAAGTCAGTAGTCTGTAATTTGTAGTCTGCAGTCAGTAGTCAGTAGTCAGCAGTATGTAGTCAGTAGTCTGTAGTTTGTAGTCAGTAGTTTGTAGTCTGTAGTGTGTAGTCTGTAGTCAGTAGTTAGTAGTCTATAGTCAGTAGTCTGTAGTTTGTGGTATGTAGTTTATGATCAGTAGTCTGCAGTCTGTAGTCAGTAGTCAGTAGTCTGTTGTTGTAGTCTGTAGTCAGTAGTTTGTAGTTGGTAGTTGGTAATCAGTAGTTGGTAGTCAGTAGTCAGCAGTATGTAGTCAGTAGTCTGTAGTTTGTAGTCAGTAGTTTGTAGTCTGTAGTGTGTAGTCTGTAGTCAGTAGTTAGTAGTCTATAGTCAGTAGTCTGTAGTTTGTGGTCTGTAGTTTATGATCAGTAGTCTGCAGTCTGTAGTCAGTAGTCATTAGTCAGTAGTCTGTTGTTGTAGTCTGTAGTCAGTAGTTTGTAGTTGGTAGTTGGTAGTCAGTAGTTGGTAGTCAGTAGTTTGTTGTCAGTAGTCTGTAGTCTGTAGTTGGTAGTAAGTTATCTGTAGTCGGTAGTAAGTAGTCTGTGGTCTGTGGTCTGTAGTCAGTAGTTGGTAGCCTGTAGTCATTAGTTTGTAGTCTGTAGTCGGTAGTCAGCAGTGTTTAGTCTGTTGTTTGTAGTCGGTAGTCACTAGTCATTAGTTTGTAGTCTGTAGTCAGTAGTCTGTAGTCAGTAGTCAGCAGTTGTAGTCTGTGGTCAGTAGTCTGTTGTTGGTGGTCAGTAATCAGTAGTCTGTAGTTTGTAGCCAGGAGTCAGTAGTCAGTAGTCTTTAGTTACTAGTCTGTTGTCAGTAGGCTGTAGGCTGTAGTCTGTAGTCAGTGGTCAGCAGCTGATAGTCGGTAGTCAGCAGTCAGTAGTCTTTAGTCTGTAGTCAGTAGTCAGTAGTCTTTAGTATTCAGTCCATAGTTTGTAGTCAGCAGTCAGTAGTCTGCAGTCTTTAGTCTGCAGTCTTTAGTCTGTAGTCAGTAGTCAGTAGTCTGTAGTCAGCAGTCTGTAGTCAGTAGTCAGTAGTCTGTAGTATGTAGTCTGTAGTCGGTAGTTTGTAGTCGGTAGTCTGTAGTCAGCAGTCAGTAGTCTGTAGTCTGTAGTCTGTAGTCGGTAGTTTGTAGTCAGTAGTCTGTAGTCTGTGGTCAGTAGTCTGTAGTCGGTAGTTTGTAGTCTGTAGTCTGTAGTCAGTAGTCTGTAGTCTGTAGTCAGTAGTCTGCACAGGGAGGAGAGGATGGAGAGGATAAAGGAGGAGAAAAAGGTTCAGTGAATGAGAGAATGAGGGGTATTTGCTTCCTAGACCCAGTGTGTCTTCTCAGACAGCCCAGGTAAAGGGCGGGAGGCATGGCTGAGGAGACTAACCCTGTGGGGATTTACCTTGGACCACACCTGGGCTCAACTCCAGGATATTCAAACCATGACTTCAAAATGATCCATTATTTTTTTCTCAGAGGATTTTTCACATCATTGCTTCAATTCAAATCCATTTCCTCAAATGATATTGAGAAAGAGTGAGCTTTGTGAGTCATACATACTGACACACATTCTGACAAACACTCACTTCCAAATACCTCCTAACCTGCCCCCTCTCTCTGTTCCCTCTCTATATCCCTGTCCCCCCCTCTCTCTATCCCTCTGTCCCCCTCTCTCTCTATCCCTCTGTCATCCTCTCTCTCTCCCTATCCCTTTGTCCCCCTCTCTCTCTCTCTATCCCCCTGTCCCTCTCCCTCTCTCTCTTCCTCTGTCCCCCTCTCTCTCTCTCTATCCCTCTGTCCCCCTCTCTCTCTATCCCTCTGTCATCCTCTCTCTCTCCCTATCCCTTTGTCCCCCTCTCTCTCTCTCTATCCCCCTGTCCCTCTCCCTCTCTCTCTTCCTCTGTCCCCCTCTCTCTCTCTCTATCCCCCTGTCCCCCTCTCTCTCTCTCTATCCCTCTGTCATCCTCTCCCTCTCTATCCCTCTGTCCCCCCCTCTCTCTCTCTCTCCCTCTGTCATCCTCTCCCTCTCTCTATCCCTCTGTCCCCCTCTCCCTCTCTCTGTCCCTCTGTTCCCTTCTCCCTCTCTATCCCCCCCTCTCTCTACCCCTCTCCCACAGTAATGAGTGGCAGAGCTGTCTCTCTGCTCTCCTGAGAGGGAACATTAAATGGACGGTGCTTATTTGGGCAGAGATGATACCTCTCAGGGGATTAAAACTGTTGAATTGGAGTGTGTGGGAGGGAGAGAAAGAAACAGTGTGTCTGTGTGTGTGTTTGTGTGTGTGTGTGAGAGGTAGCGAAGAGGTCGTTCAGTGAGATTAATGGGATGTGTCTGGGTTGTTGCCATGGTAAACAGGGTCAAAAGTGTCTGGTTGGAGTTTAATAAATTCATTTAGGAAATGTGTGTGTGTGTGTGTGTGTGTGTGTGTGTGTGTGTATGTGTATGTGTGTGTGTGCTTGCGTCTATGTGTGTGTATTGAGTGTGTGTTAGAGAGTATTGGCCTATATTGCCACCTCTCACTATTTGAGGTGTACATTGAGTGGTTGTGTTTAACTGTCTCTCTGAAACATGATTGACTGTCACGCTGCCATTCTATCCTAGGCATTTCTATGTCCCTCTGCCGTTCTACCCTAGCCATTTCTAAGCAGCACAGGATTAAAGTGAAAGAGGAGGAGGGAGATAGAGGTAATGAGAGAGATAGAGGTAATGAGAGAGAGAGAGAGAGAGAGAGAGAGAGAGAGAGAGAGAGAGAGAGAGAGAGAGAGAGAGAGAGAGAGAGAGAGAGAGAGAGAGAGAGACAGAGACAGAGACAGAGACAGAGACAGAGACAGAGACAGAGAGAGAGAGAGAGAGATTGGGAGAGACAATTTCACTTAGAGTTAATTGATATCTAATCCAGTCAGAGTGGTTGTGTCATTACAGTGATACACAATGGTTCTTATTACTGAGCCCTAACACACTGTCTGTCTCTAGCTTCCACATAACAGGAGTTAGGGTTAGGGTTACTGAGCACTAAGACACTGTCTGTCTCTAGCTTCCACATAACAGGAGTTAGGGTTAGGGTTACTGAGCACTAAGACACTGTCTGTCTCTAGCTTCCACATAACAGGATTTAGGGTTAGGGTTACTGAGCACTAACACACTGTCTGTCTCTAGCTTCCACATAACAGGAGTTAGGGTTAGGGTTACTGAGCACTAAGACACTGTCTGTCTCTAGCTTCCACATAACAGGAGTTAGGGTTAGGGTTACTGAGCACTAAGACACTGTCTGTCTCTAGCTTCCACATAACAGGAGTTAGGGTTAGGGTTACTGAGCACTAAGACACTGTCTGTCTCTAGCTTCCACATAACAGGAGTTAGGGTTAGGGTTACTGAGCACTAAGACACTGTCTGTCTCTAGCTTCCACATAACAGGAGTTAGGGTTAGGGTTACTGAGCACTAAGACACTGTCTGTCTCTAGCTTCCACATAACAGGAGTTAGGGTTAGGGTTACTGAGCCCTAACACACTGTCTGTCTCTAGCTTCCACATAACAGGAGTTAGGGTTAGGGTTACTGAGCACTAAGACACTGTCTGTCTCTAGCTTCCACATAACAGGAGTTAGGGTTAGGGTTACTGAGCACTAAGACACTGTCTGTCTCTAGCTTCCACATAACAGGAGTTAGGGTTCGGGTTACTGAGCACTAAGACACTGTCTGTCTCTAGCTTCCACATAACAGGAGTTAGGGTTAGGGTTACTGAGCACTAACACACTGTCTGTCTCTAGCTTCCACATAACAGGACTTAGGGTTAGGGTTACTGAGCACTAAGACACTGTCTGTCTCTAGCTTCCACATAACAGGAGTTAGGGTTAGGGTTACTGAGCACTAACACACTGTCTGTCTCTAGCTTCCACATAACAGGAGTTAGGGTTAGGGTTACTGAGCACTAAGACACTGTCTGTCTCTAGCTTCCACATAACAGGAGTTAGGGTTAGGGTTACTGAGCACTAAGACACTGTCTGTCTCTAGCTTTCACATAACAGGAGTTAGGGTTAGGGTTACTGAGCACTAACACACTGTCTGTCTCTAGCTTCCACATAACAGGAGTTAGGGTTAGGGTTACTGAGCACTAAGACACTGTCTGTCTCTAGCTTCCACATAACAGGAGTTAGGGTTAGGGTTACTGAGCACTAAGACACTGTCTGTCTCTAGCTTCCACATAACAGGAGTTAGGGTTAGGGTTACTGAGCACTAAGACACTGTCTGTCTCTAGCTTCCACATAACAGGAGTTAGGGTTAGGGTTACTGAGCACTAAGACACTGTCTGTCTCTAGCTTCCACATAACAGGAGTTAGGGTTAGGGTTACTGAGCACTAAAACACTGTCTGTCTCTAGCTTCCACATAACAGGAGTTAGGGTTAGGGTTACTGAGCACTAAGACACTGTCTGTCTCTAGCTTCCACATAACAGGAGTTAGGGTTAGGGTTACTGAGCACTAAGACACTGTCTGTCTCTAGCTTCCACATAACAGGAGTTAGGGTTAGGGTTACTGAGCACTAAGACACTGTCTGTCTCTAGCTTCCACATAACAGGAGTTAGGGTTAGGGTTACTGAGCACTAAGACACTGTCTGTCTCTAGCTTCCACATAACAGGAGTTAGGGTTAGGGTTACTGAGCACTAAGACACTGTCTGTCTCTTGCTTCCACATAACAGGAGTTAGGGTTAGGGTTACTGAGCACTAACACACTGTCTGTCTCTAGCTTCCACATAACAGGAGTTAGGGTTAGGGTTACTGAGCACTAAGACACTGTCTGTCTCTAGCTTCCACATAACAGGAGTTAGGGTTAGGGTTACTGAGCACTAACACACTGTCTGTCTCTAGCTTCCACATAACAGGAGTTAGGGTTAGGGTTACTGAGCACTAAGACACTGTCTGTCTCTAGCTTCCACATAACAGGAGTTAGGGTTAGGGTTACTGAGCACTAAGACACTGTCTGTCTCTAGCTTCCACATAACAGGAGTTAGGGTTAGGGTTACTGAGCACTAACACACTGTCTGTCTCTAGCTTCCACATAACAGGAGTTAGGGTTAGGGTTACTGAGCACTAAGACACTGTCTGTCTCTAGCTTCCACATAACAGGAGTTAGGGTTAGGGTTACTGAGCACTAAGACACTGTCTGTCTCTAGCTTCCACATAACAGGAGTTAGGGTTAGGGTTACTGAGCACTAACACACTGTCTGTCTCTAGCTTCCACATAACAGGAGTTAGGGTTAGGGTTACTGAGCACTAAGACACTGTCTGTCTCTAGCTTCCACATAACAGGAGTTAGGGTTAGGGTTACTGAGCACTAAGACACTGTCTGTCTCTAGCTTCCACATAACAGGAGTTAGGGTTAGGGTTACTGAGCACTAAGACACTGTCTGTCTCTAGCTTCCACATAACAGGAGTTAGGGTTAGGGTTACTGAGCACTAAGACACTGTCTGTCTCTAGCTTCCACATAACAGGAGTTAGGGTTAGGGTTACTGAGCACTAAGACACTGTCTGTCTCTAGCTTCCACATAACAGGAGTTAGGGTTAGGGTTACTGAGCACTAACACACTGTCTGTCTCTAGCTTCCACATAAGATATTAATGTTCTAGACACGTTTCATGGTAACTTTGCAAGAACATTCATGTGTCCAGCTTTCTGTTGGTTAGGAGAATATTCCATCGACGTCACACTAAACATACACAGAACATGGTTGCCAAGTTCTCAGAATGTTCTAGACACGCTTCATGGGAACATTTCTGTGTAATAGTTGTCAGGACATCGCCTGATGGTCCCCCCCAAAAAACGTATCCTACCAAAAATTATGCTGAGATTAGAACCTCTTGGTTCACGGTTCTCCCATCTTCCTGCTGAGATTAGAACATCTTGGTTCACGGTTCTCCCATCTTCCTGCTGAGATTAGAACATCTTGGTTCACGGTTCTCCCATCTTCCTGCTGAGATTAGAACATCTTGGTTCACGGTTCTCCCATCTTCCTGCTGAGATTAGAACATCTTGGTTCACGGTTCTCCCATCTTCCTGCTGAGATTAGAACATCTTGGTTCACGGTTCTCCCATCTTCCTGCTGAGATTAGAACATCTTGGTTCACGGTACTCCCATCTTCCAGCTTCACAACCATGTCTGTGTCAGGTATCGATTAATTTGACTATTTTCATCATTGATTTGATTGACTTATTTCAGCAATTTAAGGGCTTTCTGTAGTTGTCTAATGTTGGTGGGGCATGTTAACCTGTTTTAATGATGTTCCTGAATCACTATGATCAATAAAAAAATATATATTGAGTGTACTTTTAACAGAGCTGAGATTTACTTCAAAGTGCATTCACCCTATTGTTTAATCAAGTTGTTTAATCGACAAAAGTGCCCAGGGAGGAGGGGTTAGGGTTTCTTCTGGACAGGGCCTAACTATACTGGCTCAATAAGTACATGTGGTTAGGATGTTGGTCATTGGCGCTGGTAGACTGGGTTCCAGACTCCGTCCGCTAGGGGAGTCAGTCACCCAACTCTCACATTCTTAGCAATACACAGTATGTTAATGTTATTATTTGGCAACAGTTACAACACACTTATCTGATCTAATTAAAATGAGTTTATCAATGACACGTTTGTTCTACATTGTATATCCGGTGTAGATTTCTAAAATACAATAGAGTTCTCTTTGAGATGCTCAGCTATATAGAATAAATGTGGTCAGAATTCGTGCACAAGGGGAAAACCACAAGGATTCCCATCTTTCAATAACCAGGTTTCCATTCAACCTTTTTATGCCAGTAAAGTACATGTTGGATAAAAAATGTCATGACAGGCCTGATGGAAAGATTTGTCAATAAACTTTCCAAATGTCGACAAAACAAAATACGCTAGACAAGGGTGGATCTTTTTGTGTCAGTAAAATGAATTATGCGAGAAATGGCGGTGGAAACAACTTTATGCGCAAATATTTATATTATAACCATCATATGGAAGTAAACTTGGAGTCACGCGATGATATGTTGTGTGGTCCTCCCACTATGACTCAGGAAACCATGCAGTTTATTAGGCTACAGATGAAATAAGTTATGATGAACTTCACAGGGTGGTGTAAGTGCAAGGTGATGAGCTTGATGCTCCTTTCCAATAAATATCGAGGGTCTGATTCTGGTGACGTGATGATCGACGCTTGACTGCCTTTTTGACAATAATCCATAATAATAATCTCAGCAGGTAGACTAGCCTACCCACACACTGTATCTGCGAGCTGTTGGGTAGAGCGTACATGCCAAGACCAGAGTAGGCACATTTGCTATTTAATGCAACAGTTTTTGTGACAAAGCTGTCAGTAGAGTTGAAAATGCGATGGAAACACATACACACACTGATTTTTATCCTCAACAAGTCAGTTTGGTAGAAACACACCACTGGTTGGAAAATGCGCATATTTTAATTATGCATATTTTCGAATATGCGCATGAAAATCTGTTGTCAATTGGATGGAAACCTAGCTATTGAGAAACAAATTTAATTAGAGCAGATCGATGTGTTGTAACTGTTGCCAAATAATGACATTAACACATTTTGCTAAGAATGTTAGAGTAGGGTGATTCCCATAGCGGGTCTCAAACACTGGCCAGCAACACCAATGACGAACGCCCTAACCACTGTCCTAATAAAGGATATATCTAGGACATAGGCTTATTGAGCCAGTATAGTTAGGCCCTGTCCAGAAGAAACCCTAACCCCTCCTCCCTAGGCACTTGTGTAGATCTGAAACAACTTGATAGGTGTAAGGCCGTAAGCAATAGGGTATATTCACTTTGAAGTAAATCTCTGTTAAAAGTACACTCAAGACAAACTTCTATTGATCATAGTGATTAAAGGAGTATGATTTTAACAGGTTAACAAGGCCTACCAACATAATACAACTATACTGAAAGCGCTTAAATTGCTGAAATAAGTCAATCAAATCAATGATGATAATAGTCAGAATAACTGATACATGACACAGACATTGTGGTGTAGAAGGAAGATTGGCGTATCGTGTCCCAAGAGGTTGGTAGTTCAAATCCCAGGTGAGGACTGTTGAATAATAATTACTTTATAAATCAATGTTCAAAATGTTATTGTGTGTCAAATATGTAAGTTGAAAACACTGTCTATTAAAAGCACTGTGTGTGAGTATCCTTGACAATGAGCTATGAATGGATCAGTGGTTCACCAATCAGGGCCTTGATTGGCCTGGCAACAGTAACAAGTCGTGATGTGTAATGATTTAAAAAATGTTTTATGGAATATTCTCCTAACCCTCAGAAAACTGGACACATGAATGTTCTTGCAATGTTCTGTTGAAACATGTCTAGAACATTAATATATTCTGAGAACATGGCAACCAATCACAGCTTTCATGCGTCTTGGCATGCTCTCCACCAGTCTTTCACATTGATGTTGGGTGACTTGATGCCACTCCTGGCGCAAAAATTCAAGCAGCTCGGCATTGTTTGATGGCTTGTGACCATCCATCTTCCTCTTGATTACATTCCAGAAATTTTCAATGGGGTTCAGGTCTGGAGATTGGGCTGGCCATGACAAGGTCTTGATCTGGTGGTCCTCCAGCCACACCTTGATTGACCTGGCTGTGTGGCATGGCGCAGTGTCCTGCTGGAAAACCCAATCCTCAGAGTTGGGGAACAATGTCAGAGCAAAAGGAAGCAAGTTTTCTTCCAGGACAACCTTGTACATGGCTTGATTCATGCGTCCTTCACAAAGACAAATCTGCCCGATTCCAGCCTTGCTGAAGCACCCCCAGATCATCACAGATCCTCCACCAGATTTCACAGTGGGTGCGAGACACTGTGGCTTGTAGGCCTCTCCAGGTCTCCATCTAACCATTAGACGACCAGGTGTTGGGCAAAGCTGAAAATTGGACTCATCAGAGAAGATTACCTTACTCAACTCCTCTACGGTCCAATCCTTATGGTCTTTTGCAAACCTCAGCCTGGCTCTTCTTTGCTTATCATTGATGAAGGGCTTTTTTCTAGCTTTGCACGACTTCAGCCCTGCCCCTAGGAGCCTGTTTCAAACCGTCCTCGCCGTGTTCTTCACCCCAGCTGCCGTTTGCCATTCTTTTTGTAGGTCACTTGATGTCAACCTACGGTTGTTGAGTGACATTCAAATGAGTTGGCGGTCATCCCGGTCAGTAGAGAGTCATTTTCGCCCTCTGACGGTCTGTAGCTTTGTTGTCCCCAATGTCTGCTGCTTGACCTTGTTCTTATGAACTGCCGTCTTTGAAATCTTAAGGATGGAAGCAACCTGACGCTCACTGTATCCCTCTGCCAGTAAAGCCAGAATTGAACCCTTCTTTTCCTCACTCAAAACTCTTTTGGCATGGTCAATAGTTACTTTTTGATTAATATTACTTTTGAGGTACTATTAGCACTGTTTTTGCCATCCAGCTGGTCCTATTGCAAGAGGATAGTGATGACCACAGCAGTGGTTTTTATACTTTTCCTCGTTAAATAAGATTTGGTTCAGGTGATCACCTAATCAGTACCTAATTCAGTAGAATGAGGTGTGCCTGTGTTGGAATTAAACAGACACTGGAATGGAATGGCTGTCATACATGTAGAGATGCTGATTTAAGAAACATTTAAAGTGGCCTCTTAATTTTTTCCACAGCTGTATATATATATATACATCACCGTTCAAAAGTTTGGGGTCACTTAGAAATGTCCTTGTTTTTCGAAAGAAAAGCATTTTTTTTGTCCATTAAAATAACATCAAATTGATCAGAAATACAGTGTAGACATTGTTCATGTTGTAAATGGCTATTGTAGCTGGAAACGGCTGATTTTTAATGGAATATCTACATAGGCGTACAGAGGCCCATTTATCAGCAACCATCCGTCCTGTGTTCCAATGGCACATTGTGTTTGCTAATCCAAGTTTATCATTTTAAAAGGCTAATAGATCATTAGAAAACCCTTTTGCAATTATGTTAGCTCAGCTGAAAACTGTTGTGCTGATTAAAGAAGCAATAAAACTGGCCTTCTTGAGACTAGTTGAATATATGGAGCATCAGCAATTGTGGGTTCGATTACAGGCTCAAAATGGCCAGAAACAAATAACTTTCTTCTGAAACTCATCAGTCTATTCTTGTTCTGAGAAATGAAGGCTATTCCATGCGAGAAATTGCCAAGAAACTGAAGATCTCGTACAACGCTGTGTACTACTCCCTTCACAGAACAGCGTAAACTGGCTCTAACCAGAATAGAAAGAGAAGTGACCCCAAACTTTTGAACGGTAGTGTATATATTTTGGGGGGGCTTTTTGTATTTACTGAGATAGGACAGTGAAGAGGAGATAGGAGAGATTGTGATTCAGAAGGATATGGGTGAGATTGGAACCCATGGCGACTGTGGTATACATGTGTGCTAGGGTCTGTGGTACTAACCACTGGACCACACAGGCCACGCATCTCGATAGTCTAAAGTGGCCTTCTGGTGCCCTTCCCTGTGTTAAATAACTGGACAGGTGGACGTTATTTCCTGTTAGGCATCTACAGTATATTACCTCACTCATGACTTCAAATGAATACTACAGATGACGGAGAGGAGACGAGAAACCAGAGAGGAAATACGAGAGGAAGCAAAGATAAGAGGAGAGAGATCTGAGTCTGAACTGCACTTAAAGAAACTTCTAGAAGTTAGAAGATAAGAAGTGAGGGGGATGAGATAAGAGGTGAAGGGGCTGAGATAAGAGGTGAGGTGGGCAGGTATTTCTGGTGTGAGCCAGAGTCCTGGCGAGAATTGGTTTGTCCTGAGCAGATAATTGCCATTGTGATAGAGCGGCTGTGACACAGCTGAGGCCGAATGGAGAGCACATTATGTGTTGTTGGCTGCTGTTCTGCTCTGCTCACTTCTGTGTCTCTAAAGCTATTATATTGTGTATAGAGATATATGTTTCTCTGCTCTCTATTTTCCTCTATCCCACCAGGAAGCAGGCTCTCCATCAGTCTCTCACTGTGTGTTTTTGTGTAGCTGTGTGTTTCACAAATTATTCCCAGTTTGACTGAGCGTGAAGGTGGTGACGTGCTATCTTGTTAAGGGCTGGGGTGTGTGTTTAACCACATGAAAAAATACTATAGTATACTGTACTTAAATACTGTAGTATTACTATGTTTATATACTATTGTATTCACTTTAGTGTTTTTGCAGACATTACTGTAATATCTACTGTAGTGTTGTTGTTTTATTATCTTTGACATAGAAGTGGGGCTTTCTCCTTGAGGAAACCTACTGGAAAAACACTAAAAGAGCACATTTTCCATAACCTCTAAGTACAGTAAGTAGAATTTGAGTCTGAGCACAACATATGGTCTATACTTGGCATGTAGGTTTCTCATTCACGGGTGGCACAAATTGGGATCTGGGGGAGGGTAACGGGTGGGATATATGCAAATTAAAACTGTAGTATTACGATATTACTACATCACTGCTGATTGTGTTTGCGGACATTGTAGTGTTTTTGCAGACACTGTAGTGTTTTTGCGGACATTACTGTATTATTTACTACAGTATTCTACAAAATGCTATAGTAAGTAGTACTACACAATCGAGAGATACTACAGTGTGTAGTATAGTATTCTACAGTATACTATGGAATTATTTAGTAAGTACTATAGTATTTGTTTATGTAGGGATGTTTGTGTTCATGTGTGTGATCGTGTTGTGTAACTGGTGTTGAGTTGATGTCAAGTTGAGGGTCTAAAGACTCTGATCTCCTCTCACTGGCAGCATCTGTTCTCTGTCACAGAAACTTACATTTACATTTACATTTACGTCATTTAGCAGACGCTCTTGTCTTACGGAATCAGAAACATCACATAGCCATGCCCTAGACATTGTGCATGCAAATTTGCGCTTATTAAGTCAAATCAAATCAAATCAAATGTTATTGGTCACATACACATATTTAGCAGATGTTATTGCGGGTGTATCGAAATGCTTGTGTTCCTAGCTCCAACAGTGCAGTAGGATCTAACAATTCACAACAATACACACATCTAAAAGTAAAATAATGGAATTAAGAAATATATACATTTTAGGACGAGCAATGTCGGAGTGGCATTGACTAAATACAGTAGAATAGAATACAGTATATACATATGAGATGAGTAAAGCAGTATGTAAACATTATTAAAGTGACTAGTGTTCCATTATTAAAGTGGCCAGTGATTCCATGGCTATGTATATAGGGCAGCAGCCTCTAAGGTGCAGGGTTGAGTAGCCGGGTGGTAACCGGCTAGTGATGGCTATTTAACAGTCTGATGGCCTTGAGATAGAAGCTGTTTTTCAGTCTCTCGGCTCCCAGCTTTGATGCACCTGTACTGACCTCGCCTTCTGGATGATAGCGGGGTGAACAGTCCGTGGCTCGGGTGGTTGATGTCCTTGATGATCTTTTTGGTCTTCCTGTGACATCGGGTGCTGTATGTGTCCTGGAGGGCAGGCAGTGTGCCCCCGGTGATGCGTTGGGCAGACCGTACCACCCTCTGGAGAGCCCTGCGGTTGCGGACGGTGCAGTTGCCGTACCAGGCGGTGATACAGCCCGACAGGATGCTCTCAATTGTGAATCTGTAAAAGTTTCTGAGGGTCTTAGGGGCCAAGCCTAATTTCTTCAGGCTCCTTAGGTTGAAGAGGCGCTGTTGCGCGATCTTCACCACACTGTCTGTGTGGGTGGACCATTTCAGATTGTCAGTGATATGTACGCCGAGGAACTTGAAGCTTTTCACCTTCTCCACTGCGGTCCCGTCGATGTGGATGGGGGCATGCTCCCTCTGCTGTCCCTTGAAGTCCACGATCAGCTCCTTCGTTTTGTTGAGTGTCTGTATTTGTGTGTAAGTGTCTGTGGGCATGGCCATACGTGTGTTTGTTAGTAAGGGGGTGGGCTGTCTGTACTATCTGTCTCCTGCTCCTCTCACTGAGACACTAATTACAGGACTTTACACATTGCTCTGTTACCCAAGACCACACACAGGAGGATGCTGGTGGGAGGAGTTATAGGAGGACAGGCTCATTGTAATGACTGGATTAGAATCAATGGAACAGAGTCAAAAATGTTATTTTTATTGAATCCTTATTGTACCAGGTAAGTTGACTGAGAACACATTCTCATTTACAGCAACAACCTGGGGAATAGTTACAGGGGAGAGGAGATGAATGAGCCAATTGGATCCTGGGGATGATTAGGTGGCCATGATGGTATGAGGGCCAGATTGGGAATTTAGGCAGGACACCAGGGTTAACACCCCTACTCTTACGATAAGTGCCATGGGATCTTTAGTGACCACAGAGAGTCAGGACACCCGTTTAACGTCCCATCCGATAGACGGCACCTTACACAGGGCAATGTCCCCAATCACTGCCCTGGGGAATTGGGATATTTTTTTAGACCAGAGGAAAGTGTGCCTCCTACTGGCCCTCCAACTTCCAGCAGCATCTGGTCTCCCATCCAGGACCTACCCTGCTTAGCTTCAGAGGCCAGCCAGCAGTGGGATGCAGGGTGGTATGCTGTTTCCATGTGTTTCAAGTTTTCAAGTTTAAAGTTTTAATGTCACGTGCACAAGTACAGTGAAATGCCTTTCTTGCAAACTCTAACCCCAACAACGCAGTAATCAATATCAATGTAGTACTAAAAATAGCATAAGGTAGAACAAAAACACACAATATATTAAAATAAGAAAAACACAAGATAAGTAAGGTCAGTTCCAACACCATATTTACAATGTGCAAGGATACTGGAGTGATAGAGGTAGAAATGTATAGGGGTACGGTGACTAGGCATCAGGAAATATGATAAACAGAGTAGCAGCAGCGTATATAATGATTGCAAAAATTTTCATCACCCTTGGCATTTTTCCTATTTTGTTGCAATACAACCTGTAATTGAAATTGATTTTTATTTGGATTTCATGTAATGGACATACACTAAATGTATTCACCCCCTTTGCTATGAAGCCCCTAAATAAGATCTGGTGCAACCAATTACCTTCAGAAGTCACATGTGTAATCTAAGTGTCACATGATCTGTCACATGATCTCAGTATGTATACACATTTGGTGTATGGAAGAAGGTCCTCTGGTCAGATAAGACTAAAATTGAGCTTTTTGGCCATCA
Source organism: Coregonus lavaretus (assembly GCF_964263955.1). Classification (NCBI taxonomy): domain Eukaryota; kingdom Metazoa; phylum Chordata; class Actinopteri; order Salmoniformes; family Salmonidae; genus Coregonus; species Coregonus lavaretus. The sequence continues at coordinate 46,853 of NW_028162486.1, forward strand.
AGGAAAACGCAATGTCTGGCGCAAACCCAACACCTCTCATCACCACGAGAACACCATCCCCACAGTGAAGCATGGTGGTGGCAGCATCATGCTGTGGGGATGTTTTTCATCGGCAGGGACTGGGAAACTGGTCAGAATTGAAGGAATGATGGATGGCGCTAAATACAGGGGAATTCTTGAGGGAAACCTGTTTCAGACTTCCAGAGATTTGAGACTGGGATGGAGGTTCACCTTCCAGCAGGACAATGACCCTAAGCATACTGCTAAATCAACACTCGAGTGGTTTAAGGGGAAACATTTAAATGTCTTGGAATGGCCTAGTCAAAGCCCAGACCTCAATCCAATTGAGAATCTGTGGTATGACTTAAAGATTGCTGTATACCAGCGGAACCCATCCAACTTGAAGGAGCTGGAGCAGTTTTGTGAATAGTTATGCACACTCAAGTTTTCAGTTTTTTTGTCTTATTTCTTGTTTGTTTCACAATAAAAAAATATTTTGCATCTTCAAAGTGGTAGGCATGTTGTGTAAATCAAATGATACAACCCCCCCCAAAAAACAATTTTAATTCCAGGTTGTAAGGAAACAAAATAGGAAAATGCCAAGGGGGGTGAATACTTTCACAAGCCACTGTATATGAGTGTCTGTGTGTGTGTGTGTAATCAGTATAGCTGTATGTGCATGTTATGTGTGTGTGAGCAAATTAAGTGAGTGTGTTTGTGTGTGTGTGTGTGTGTGTGTGTGTGTGTGTGTGTGTTGGAGTGTAAGTGTGTGTGAGTGTGTACACTCTTAGAAAAAAATTTGCTATCTAGAACCTAAAAGGGTTAAAAACGAAAAACCCTTTTGGAACCCTTTTTTCTAAGAGTGTGGAGTCCTGTGAGTGTGCATAGAGACAATAAAAAACAAAATACAAGGGTCAACTCAGATAGTCCATGTAGCCATTTTATTAGCTATTTAGCTTGGGGATAGAAGCTGTTCAGGGGCCTGTTGGTGTCAGACTTGATGCACTGCTAAAGTCTTTAACAATGTTCCGGGCCTTCCTTTCACACCGCCTGATACAGAGGTCCTGGATGGCAGGGAGCTCAGCCCCAGTGATCTACTATGTTGTCTGATGTGTTTGGTACCATTCCATTGATTCCATTCCAGCCATTACAATGAGCCCGTCCTCCTGGACGGCCAGGTCATCTGACGCAGCACTACATAACTCTCCCTCTTGGTAAAATAGCCCTTACACAGCCTGGTGGTGTGTTGGGTCATTATCCTGTTAAAAAACAAATGATATTCCCACTAAGCCCAAACCAGATGGGATGGCGCATCGCTGCAGAATGCTGGGGTGGCTATGCTGGTTAAGTGTGCCTTGAATTCTAAATAATTCACACCGCATCTCACAAAGACACAGCGGTTGGAACCAAAAATGTCAAATTTGGACTCCAGCCAAAAGGACACATTTCCACCGGTCTAATGTCCATTACTTGTGTTTCTTGGCCCAATCAGGTCTCTTCTTCTTATTGGTGTCCTTTAGTAGGGGTTTCTTTGCAGCAATTCGACCATGAAGGCCTTATTCAGACAGTTCCCTCTGAACAGTTGATGTTGAGATGTGTCTGTGACTTGAACTCTGTGAAGCATTTATTTGGGCTGCAATTTCTGAGGCTGGTAACTCTAATTAACTTATCCTCTGCAGCAGAGTTAAATCTGGGTCTTCCATTCCTGTGGCGGTCCTCATGAGAGCCCGTTTCATCATAGCTATTGATGGTTTTTGCGACTGACTGCACTTGAAGAGAATTTCAAAGTTCTTGAAATGTTCCGTACTGACCTTCATGTCTTAAAGTAATGATGGATTTTCGTTTCTCTTTGCTTATTTGAGCTGTTCTTGCCATAATATGGACTTGGTATTTTACCAAGTAGGGCTATCTTCTGTATACCCCCCTACCTTGTCACAACACAACTGATTGGCTCAAATGCATTAAGAAGGAAAGAAATTCCACAAATTAACTTTTAAGAAGGCACATCTGTTAATTGAAATGCATTCAAATCAAATCAAATCAAATTGTATTTATCACATACACGTGTTTAGCAGATGTTATTGCGGGTGTAGTGAAATGCTTGTGCTTCTAGCTCCGAAAGTGCAGTAATATCTAACAAGTAATATCTAACAATTTCACAACATATACCCAATACACACAAATCTAGTAAGGAATGGAATTTAAGAATATATACATATATGGACAAGCAATGCCAGAGCGGCATGGACTAAGATACAGTAGAATATTATAGAATAGAATACAGTATATACATATGAGATGAGTAGTGCAAGATATGTAACATTATTAAAGTGACTAGTGTTCAATTTCTTAAAGTGGCCAGCTGTCATCAAGGCAAAGGGTGGCTATTTGAAGAATCTCAAATCTCAAATATATTTTCATTTGTTTAACACTTTTTTGGTTACTACATGATTCCATATGTGTTATTTCATAGTTTTGATGTCTTCACTATTATTCTACAATGTAAAAAATAGTAAAAATAAAGAAAAACCCTTGAATGAGTAGGTGTGTCCAGACTTTTGACTGGTAGTGTATGTAAATAAGGTATTTCTGTTTTTTAAAATAAATTATCAAAGATTTCTAATAACCTGTTTCCACTTTGTCATTATGGGTTATTGTGTGTAGATTGATTAGGAAAACAATTCACTTAATCCATTTTAGATTAAGGCTGTAGCGTAACAACATTTGGAAAAAGTCAAGGGGTCTGAATACTTTCCGAATGCACTGTATATTACACATCCTCTCTTTCTCTCTTTCCCTTTTCCCTCTTTCTTCCTGTCACTGACTTCCCTCTCTCCCATCTCCTAGGTAACTACGGGGAGAGTGGGATGGAGGCGTTCAAGGATATGGCTGCCAAGGAGGGCATCTGCATCGCCCACTCTGGTAAGCTCCTACTGGGGATGTCATCAACCAGGAAGTACATCTAGTCTGAGTGCCACATGGCAAATTACACCCTATTTTCCATGTAGTGCACTACTTTTGACTCGAGCCATGTGCAAAAGTAGTGCACTATTTGGCGAATAACATATTAGGTAAGTTTCCCTTACCTACCAAATTACATGACTTCTAAAGCTCCTTGATCACTTACCTCATCTCCTGGTGTATGTGTCCTATGGTAGGTAAGATATGGAGCAACGCGGGGGAAAAGAGTTTTGACAGGCTGCTGGAGCGTCTCAGAGCCCACCTGCCCAAGGCCAGGGTGGTGGCCTGCTTCTGTGAGGGCATGACGGTCAGGAACATCCTCATGGCCATGAGACGACAGGGACTGGTGGGGGAGTTCCTTTTGGTCGGCAGGTCAGTGGACACTCGAAACGCAGAGATACACACACACACATACTGAGACTGACACAGATACAGTGGCTTGCGAAAGTATTCACCCCCCTTGGCAGTTTTCCTATTTTGTTGCCTAACAACCTGGAATTAAAATTTATTTTTGTGGGGTTTGTGTCATTTGATTTACACAACATGCCTACCACTTTGATGATGCTAAATATATTTTTTTGTGAAACAAACAAGAAATAAGACAAAAAAACAGAAAACTTGAGTGTGCATAACTATTCACCCCCCCAAAGTCAATACTTTGTAGAGCCACCTTTTGCAGCAATTACAGCTGCAAGTCTCTTGGGGTATGTCTCTATAAGCTTGGCACATCTAGCCACTGGGATTGTTGCACATTCTTCAAGGCAAAACTGCTCAAGCTCCTGCAAGTTGGATGGGTTCCGCTGGTGTACAGCAATCTTTAAGTCATACCACAGATTCTCAATTGGATTGAGGTCTGGGCTTTGACTAGGTCATTCCAAGACATTTAAATGTTTCACTCGAGTGTTGCTTTAGCAGTATGCTTAGGGTCATTGTCCTGCTGGAAGGTGAACCTCCGTCCCAGTCTCAAATCTCTGGAAGACTGAAACAGGTTTCCCTCAAGAATTTCCCTGTATTTAGCGCCATCCATCATTCCTTCAATTCTGACCAGTTTCCCAGTCCCTTTCCCAGTCCCATGGATGATGTTCTCGGGGTGATGGGTTTGCCCCAGACATAGCGTTTTCCTTGATGGCCAAAAAGCTCAATTTTAGTCTTATCTGACCAGAGTACATTTACATTTTACATTTTAGTCATTTAGCAGACGCTCTTATCCAGAGCGACTTACAGGAGCAAGTAGGGTTAAGTGCCTTGCTCAAGGGCACAGGCAGATTTTTTCACCTAGTCGGCTCAGGGATTAGAACCAGCGACCTTTCGGTTACTGGCACTACGCTCTTAACCACTAAGCTACCTGCCACCCATACCTACTTCCATATGTTTGGGGAGTCTCCCACATGCCTTTTGGCGAACACCAAATGTGTATATATACTGAGATCATGTGACAGATCATGTGACACTTAGATTGCACACAGGTGGACTTTATTTAACTAATTATGTGACTTCTGAAGGTAATTGGTTGCACCAGATCTTATTTAGGGGGTGAGTACATATGCATGCACCACTTTTGCGTTATTTATTTTGTAGAATTTTTTTGAAACAAGTAATTTTTTTCATTTCACTTCACCAATTTGGTCTATTTTGTGTATGTCCATTGCATGAAATCCAAATAAAAATCCATTTAAATTACAGGTTGTAATGCAACAAAATATGAAAAACGGCAAGTGGGATTAATACTTTTGCAAGGCACTGTACGCACACATTCACACATACACAATGTACACACGCACATTTAGAAATGTACACTAAATGACCAAAAGTATGTGGCACTTGTTCGTCAAACATCTCATTCCAAAATCATGGGCATTAATATGGAGTTTGTTCCCCCTTTGCTGCTAAAACAGCCTCCACTCTTCTATGAAGGCTTTCCACTAGATGTTGGAACATTGCTGCAGGGACTTGGTTCTATTCAGCCACAAGAGCATTAGTGATGTCGTGCACTGATGTTGGGCATTAGGCCTGACTCGCAGTCAACGTTCCAATTCATCCCAAAGGTGTTCGATGGGGTTAAGGTCAGGGCTTTGTGCATGCCAGTCAAGTTCTTCCACACCGATCTCGACAAACCATTTATGTATGAACCTCGCTTTGTGCACGGGGGCATTGTCACGCTGAAACAGGAAAGGGCCTTCCCCAAACTGTTGCCACAAAGTTGGAAGCACAGAATCGTCTAGAATGTCATTGTATGCTGTATCATTAAGATTTCCCTTCACTGGAACTAAGGGGCCTAGCCTGAACCATTAAAAACAGCCCTAGACCATTATTCCTTCTCCACCAAACTTTACAGTTGGCACTATGCATTCTGGCAGGTAGCGTTCTCCTGATATCTGCCAAACCCAGATCCGTCCGTCGGACTGCCAGATGGTGAAGCGTGATTCATCACTCCAGCAAACACGTTTCCACGGCTCCAGAGTCCAATGGCAGTGAGCTTTACACAACTCCAGCCGACGCTTGGCATTGCGCAAGATGTTCTTAGGCTTGTGTGCGGCTGCTCGGCCATGGAAACCCATTTCATGAAGCTCCCGATGAACAGTTCTTGTGCTGACGTTGCTTCCAGAGGCAGTTTGAAACTTGGTAGTAAGTGTTGCAACCGAGGACAGATTATCTTTATGCGCTACGCGGTACAGCACTTGACGGTCCTGTTTTGTGAGCTTGGGTGGCCTACCACTTCGCGGCTGAGCCATTGTTGCTCCTAGACGTTTCCACTTCACAATAACAGCACTTACAGTTGACCGGGGCAGAAATTTGACGAACTAACTTGTTGGAAAGATGGCATCCTATGACGGTGCCAGGTTGAAAGTCACTGAGCTCTTCAGTAAGGCCATTCTACTGCCAATGTTTGTCTATTGAGATTGCATGGCGGTGTGCTCAATTTTATATACCTGTCAGCAACGGGAGTTGAAATAGACAAATCCACTAATTTGAAAGGGTGTCCACATACTTTTGTATATATAGTGTATATATGTGTGTTTGTGTGTGGTGTGAGGGGATGAGTGAGGGAATTGAATTAGATAGGAGGAGGAGGATAATACATTTGGAGAGAGAGAGAGAGAGTTAGAGAGAGTGGTAAGTCTTTAGATCATATTTGTAAATATTCGGCCTATCCATACCCTCGTACAATAGTTCAGCTCCTCTCTCTCTCTCTCTCTCTCTCTCTTTCTCCCCCCTCGCTCTCTCTCTCTTGCTCTCTCTCTCTCCCTCCCTCTCTCTCCCCCCCTCTCTCTCGCTCTCTCTCTCTCTTCTCTCTCCACCTCTTTCTCCCCGCCACTCTCCCCTAGATAGTAAGTGAAATAAACAATTAAAATGTACAGTAAACATTATACTCAGAAGTTCCAAAAGAATAAAGACATTTCAAATGTCATATTATGTATATATACAGTGTATATGGAGTTTATCAAAATTGGGTTTGTTTTCGAATTCTTTGTGGATCTGTGTAATCTGAGGGAAATATGTGTCTCTAATATGGTCATACATTTGGCAGGAGGTTAGGAAGTGCAGCTCAGTTTCCACCTCATTTTGTGGGCAGTGTGCACATAGCCTGTCTTCTCTTGAGAACCAGTGTCACGATCGTTGTAAGAGGCAGACCAAGGCGCAGCGTGATAGGCGTACATCTTTTAATGAGTACTTTACACCAACAACAAAACGATACGTGAAGTCTAAAGGTTCACCAACACAAACCTATACAGAACAAGATCCCACAATCAACTGTGCAAAACAGGCTGCCTAAGTATGGTTCCCAATCAGAGACAACGGGCTACAGCTGCCTCTGATTGGGAACCACCCTGGCCAACATAGATCTAAACGATCTAGAATAAACACATAGAACAACTAAACATAGGAACGAACACCCTGGCTCAACATTAAAGAGTCCCCAGAGCCAGGGCGTGACAGTATCCCCCCCCCAAAGGCGCGGACTGCGACCGCGCCAACCAAACACCACAGGGGAGGAGCCGGGTGGGCATTCCGCCTCGGAGGCGGATCCGGCTCCGGGCGTGACCACCACTCTCTCTCTCGCCCTCGTGGTCTGGCCCTGCTGACTGGAGCTGGACTGAACACCGGTGGAGCGGATTGCTCTGGCTCCGGCGTGGAGCAGCTGACCGGTGCCGGACCAGGCACAGGTGGAACAGGCACGGACCGTGCCGGACTGACGACGCGCACCACTGGCTTGGTGCGGGGAGCGGGAACGGGCCGGACCAGGCTGACGACGCGCACCACTGGCTTGGTGCGGGGAGCAGGAACGGGCCGGACCGGGCTGACGACACGCACCACTGGCTTGGTGCGGGGAGCAGGAACTGGCCGAACCGGGCTGGCGACGCGCACCACTGGCTTGGTGCGGGGAGCAGAACAGGCCGGACCGGGCTGGCGACGCGCACCACAGGCTTGGTACGGGGAGCAGGAACGGGCCGGACCGGGCTGACGACGCGCACCACTGGCTTGGTGCGGGGAGCAGGAACAGGCCGGACCGGGCTGGCGACGCGCACCACTGGCTTGGTGCGGGGAGCAGGAACGGGCCGGACCGGGCTGACGACGCGCACCACTGGCTTGGTGCGGGGAGCAGGAACGGGCCGGACCGGGCTGACGACACGCACCACTGGCTTGGTGCGGGGAGCAGGAACAGGCCGGACCGGGCTGTGGAGACGGACTGGAGGTCTGGAGCGAAGAGCTGACACAACCCGTCCTGGCTGAATGCCTATTTCTACACACTCTGTGTGAGGCATCAGCACAGGACGTACAGGGCTGTGCACTCGTACTGGCACTACTGCACGTGGCACTGGCGCAGGATATCCGGGACCGAGGAGGGGTACTGGAGGCCACGAGCATTGAGCCGGCACACTCCGTCCTGGCTGCATGCCCACCTTACCACGACACGTGCGTGGTGCAAGCACAGGAAGTACAGGACTGTGCCGGACCACTCGCGGCACAGTACGCAGCTCCGCATAACTCGGAACCTGCCCAGTCTCACGCTGCCTAGCCTGAGTACGGGGAGTTGGCTCTGCTCTACCTCTAGGCTCCGCCAACCTCCCTTCCAGCCCCCCAAACCTGGTGGCCTCCTCTCCTAATCCGCCGATACGTCCTGTAGCTGCCTCCAGCATCCCCATCGTCCATGCCGTGTGCCCCCCCCCAAAAAAAAATCTTGGGGTTGCCTCTCGCCTGTCCGACGACGACCCGGTTGGCGCCGCTTCTCCTCTCCTGCCTGGGCATCCTCCCTCACCGCCCTCTGGTAGCGGACGGCCTCCTCCTCCGTGATTCTCCCCCAACCAAGGAGGACATCTACCAGAGTAACCTCCTGTTCCATACCCGGCGTTTGCTCCTGCACATGCTGCTTGGTCCTATTTTGGTGGGATCTTCTGTCACGATCGTTGTAAGAGGCAGACCAAGGCGCAGCGTGATAGGCGTACATCTTTTAATTAGTACTTTACACCAACAACAAAACGATACGTGAAGTCTAAAGGTTCACCAACACAAACCTATACAGAACAAGATCCCACAATCAACTGTGCAAAACAAGCTGCCTAAGTATGGTTCCCAATCAGAGACAACGAGCTACAGCTGCCTCTGATTGGGAACCACCCTGGCCAACATAGATCTAAACGATCTAGAATAAACACATAGAACAACTAAACATAGGAACTAACACCCTGGCTCAACATTAAAGAGTCCCCAGAGCCAGGGCGTGACAACCAGGTCTGCCTACGGCGGCCTTTCTCAATAGCAAGGTTATGCTCACTGAGTCTGTACATAGTCAAAGCTTTCCTTAAGTTTTGGTCAGTCACAGTGGTCAGGTATTCTTTCACTGTGTACTCTCTGTTTAGGGCCAAATGGCATTCTAGTTTGCTCTGTTTATTTGTTAATATTTTTCAATGTGTCAAGTAATTCTCTTTTTGTGGTCTCATGATTTGGTTGGGTCTAAATGTGTTGTTGTCCTGGGGCTCTGTGGGGTCTGTTTGTGTTTGTGAACAGAGCCCCAGGACTAGCTTGCTTAGAGGACTCTTCTCCAGGTTCATCTCTCTGTAGGTGATGGCTTTGTTAGGGAAGGTTTGGGAATCGCTTCCTTTTAAGTGGTTATAGAATTTAACTGCTCTTTTCTGGATTTTTATAATTAGTGGGTATCAGCCTAATTCTGCTCTGCATGCATTATTTGGTGTTTTTCATTGTACACTGAGGATATTTCTGCAGAATTCTGCATGCAGAGTCTCAATTATTTGGTGTTTGTCCCATTTTGTGAATTATTGGTTGGTGAGCGGACCCCAGACCTAACAACCATAAAGGGCAATGGGTTCTATAACTGATTCAAGTATTTTTATCCAGATCCTAATTGGTATGTCGAATTTTATGTTCCTTTTGATGGCATAGAAGGCCCTTCTTGCCTTGTCAGATCGTTCACAGCTTTGTGGAAGTTACCTGTGGCGCTGATGTTTAGGCCAAGGTATGTATCGTTTTTTGTGTGCTCTAGGGCAACGGTGTCTAGGTGGAATTTGTATTTGTGGTCCTGGCAACTACACGTTTTTTTGCCAATTTTAACCGCACACTTGTTGTTTGTGTACATGGATTTTATAATGTCGTATGTTTTTCCCCCAACACCACTTTCCATCAATTTGTATAGCAGTTCCTCATGGCAAATTGAGTCATGACATTTTTTGAAATCAACAAAGCATGAGAAGACTTTGCCTTTGCTTTGGTTTGTGTATGGAGTTTGTTAGTATTGGTAGTCCCCTGTAGCTCAGTTGGTAGAGCATGGCGCTTGCAACGTCAGGGATATGGGTTCGTTTCCCACGGGGGGCCAGTATGAAAAATATATGCACTCACTAACTGTAAGTCGCTCTGGATAAGAGCGTCTGCTAAATGACTAAAATGTAAAATGTAAGTGTTTGTTTGTTTGTCAGTTAGGGTGTGCAGGGTGAATACGTGGTCTGTCATACGGTAATTTGGTAAAAAGCCAATTTGACATTTGCTCAGTACATTGTTTTCACTGAAGAAATGAACTAGTCTGCTGGAAATGATAATGCAGAGGATTTTCCCCAAGGTTGCTGTTGACGCATATCCCACGGTAGTTATTGGGGTCAAATTTGTCTCCACTTTTGTGGATTGGGGTGATCAGTCCAAGGTTCCAAATATTGAGGAAGATGTCTCTCTCTCTCTCTCTCTCTCTCTCTCTCTCTCTCTCTCTCTCTCTCTCTCTCTCTCTCTCTCTCAGACCCCACCCTATCCCACAATGCACTAGGGGAGAACTGCTTCCTCTGCACTCTGTTGTGTGTATGTGTGTGCATGCCAAGCTCACTCTGGCCTCTTGAGCCTATGTTGCCATGCCAACCTTTTAATGAACATACTCATAATCATTTCAGCACCTACACTGTTAAGCACAAGGAAGAAGAGAGACAGACTCTCGTCCTGTTATCCTAAAGTCATACATAATCCCTTCAGTAACCTTACCTGAATAGCAGAGCGATCATCATCATCATCATCATCATCATCATTGTCGCCATCGTCATCATCATCATCATCGCTACCATGCTCTTCATTCACTTAGTTACTGGGAGACAGGTATGTACACACATCAGGAGGAAAATCAATCACATTACATGAAAAACTGAAGGACCTAAACCTTCTAACAGGAGTTAGATGGGATCTCTCCCTCACTCTCTGAAGGGCCTCAACCTCCTAACAGGGACTAGATGGGATCACTCCCTCGCTCTCTGAAGGATCTCAACCTCCTAATAGGGACTAGATGGGATCTCTCCCTCTAGAAAAAGCCATATCTCAGACTGGGCAATAAAAATAAAAGATGAAGATGGGCAGTCTGAGATTAGATAGGAGGAGGAGGATAATACATTTTGCAACTATGCCTAGAAGGTCAGCATCCCGGAGTCGCCTCTTCACTGTTGACGTTGAGACTGGTGTTTTGCGGGTACTATTTAATGAAGCTGCCAGTTGAGGACCTGTGAGGCGCCTGTTTCTCAAACTAGACACTCTAATGTATTTGTCCTCTTGCTCAGTTGTGCACCGGGTCCTCCCACTCCTCTTTCTATTCTGGTTAGAGCCAGTTTGCGCTGTTCTGTGAAGGGAGTAGTACACAGCGTTGTACGAGATCTTCAGTTTCTTGGCAAGTTCTCGCATGAAATAGCCTTCATTTCTCAGAACAAGAATAGACTGACGAGTTTCAGAATAAAGTTATTTGTTTCTGGTCATTTTGAGCCTGTAATCGAACCCACAATTGCTGATGCTCCAGATACTCAACTAGTCTCAAGAAGGCCAGTTTTATTGCTTCTTTAATCAGCACAACAGTTTTCAGCTGAGCTAACATAATTGCAAAAGGGTTTTCTAATGATCTATTAGCCTTTTAAAATGCTAAACTTGGATTAGCAAACACAATGTGCCATTGGAACACAGGACTGATGGTTGCTGATAATGGGCCTCTGTACACCTGTGTAGATATTCCATAAAAAATCAGCCATTTCCAGCTACAATAGCCATTTACAACATGAACAATGTCTACACTGTATTTCTGATCAATTTGATGTTATTTTAATGGACAAAAAATTGACCCCAAACTTTTGAACGGTAGTGTATATATTTTGGGGGGGCTTTTTGTATTTATTGAGATAGGAGAGATTGTGATTAAGAAGGATATGGGTGAGATTGGAACCCATGGCGACTGTGGTATACATGTGTGCTAGGGTCTGTGGTACTAACCACTGGACCACACAGGCCACGCATCTCGATAGTCTAAAGTGGCCTTCTGGTGCCCTTCCCTGTGTTAGACATAAACATTATCAATGTCTACACTGTATTTCTGATCAGTTTGATGTTATTTTAATGGACAAAAAAATTGCTTTTCTTTCGAAAACAAGGACATTTCTAAGTGATCCCAAACTTTTGAACGGTAGTGTATAGTGACTCACACACACACACACACACACGCGCGCACGCGCACACACACACACACACACACCCTTGCGTACCCCTGTGAGTGTGTATGGAGTTTGTTAGTATTGATTCTCTCTCTCTCCACCGTCCCTCGTGGCGTCAGCCGGCTACAAACCCAGTAATGAATAGTACTTTTGAGATAATGGTACAAAACACCAAGTGCACACACACACATTTTCAGAATAGCCTATATTGTAGTGTAGGTAGAGTCTATGCAGAAATAGAGAGAATGTGTGTGCAGGGTTGGGTAGGTTACTTTCTAATGTATTCCATTACAGTTACTAGTTACCTGTCAAAAAATGTAATCAATTAACCAATTAACAATAATGTAACTTTTGGATTACCCAAACTCAGTAACGTAATCTGATTACTCATTACCCTTAAGAGGCATTAAAAGAAAGCAAAAAGAATCCATCAAACACATTTGGTGTGTCATCATAGTGGTCTTTGACTTGTGGTCATCATTTGGTTTGTCATCATAGTGGTCTCTGACTTGTGGTCATCATTTGGTGTGTCATCATAGTGGTCTCTGACTTGTGGTCATCATTTGGTGTGTCATCATAGTGGTCTCTGACTTGTGGTCATCATTTGGTGTGTCATCATAGTGGTCTGTGACTTGTGGTCATCATTTGGTGTGTCATCATAGTGGTCTCTGACTTGTGGTCATCATTTGGTGTGTCATCATAGTGGTCTCTGACTTGTGGTCATCATTTGGTGTGTCATCATAGTGGTCTCTGACTTGTGGTCATCATTTGGTGTGTCATCATAGTGGTCTCTGACTTGTGGTCATCATTTGGTGTGTCATCATAGTGGTCTCTGACTTGTGGTCATCATTTGGTGTGTCATCATAGTGGTCTCTGACTTGTGGTCATCATTTGGTGTGTCATCATAGTGGTCTCTGACTTGTGGTCATCATTTGGTGTGTCATCATAGTGGTCTATGACTTGTGGTCATCATTTGGTGTGTCATCATAGTGGTCTCTGACTTGTGGTCATCATTTGGTGTGTCATCATAGTGGTCTCTGACTTGTGGTCATCATTTGGTGTGTCATCATAGTGGTCTCTGACTTGTGGTCATCATTTGGTGTGTCATCATAGTGGCCTGTGACTTGTGGTCATCATTTGGTGTGTCATAATAGTGGTCTCTGACTTATGGTCAGACTCGCTCAGGTGGAACAAACTTACACTTGGGCCTTTTTTCAATGCTGAATTGATGTTGTTGAGAACACTAAAAGGGGGGGATTTGTAATCTGATGACAATATTTTTTGCTGGTAACGTAACTGATTACAGTAACACTTTTTTGTAATCATATTACATGTAATCGGTTACTCCCCAACCCTGGTAATATGAGTGGAGTTTCTCAATGCTTTCTGCCTTGCTCTGCTCTGTTGTTGGTTTTCCTAAATGCTTTGTCACGCCACTCAATTGTCTCTGTGCATGTTTACTCCATCAGTGTGTGTAAAGTATGTGTGTGTGAATATGTGTTTGTGTTTATTCTCCTGAGGAGCTAGGGTGTGTTTTTACGACTCATTGTGCTGCAGTGGATTATGTGGTTCATTACAGACAAAATAAATATACCAGGGTTGCAAAGCTACCAATAATTTACCAAAGTCACCGGAATCGTCAGTCATTTTGGTAATTAACAGAAAATCTATGGCAATCCATCGTAACTTTGGTAATTTATACTTTAACAACTTTAACAAATGTATTCATATATAGTATTCATTTATTATATATGTGTCCATATTGTCCATGAGTTTCTAGTAGATATGATTCAAGAGAAAATAGCCTAATTAATTTTTAAAAGTATCTAATCAACAATGGCATTATTTTCAATTAACTCTGCATCTACTCTTCCAACTATTTACTTTTTTCACAACTGCCACCAGTTTGACTCCAAAACATTGAACAAAAATACATACTGACATAGCTAAATAAAGAAAAGTCTGTAAAAAAATAAAATAAAGATATATTAAACACCAATGGTATCAACTAAGTTGATTGTTTATATTAAGAATAATGTTTTACAGCTTTGTATTTTTAAATAATCTTTATATATATATATATATATATATATATATATATATATATATATATATATATATATATATATATATATATATATATTTACATGTGATAAGTGGGCCAGAGATAATTGGACATCTGTGATAATCTGAAGTTCCCAAAAGGGCCACTAGATGTCTTGTGATAGATTCTACATACAGTGAGGGAAAAAAGTATTTGATCCCCTGCTGATTTTGTACGTTTGCCCACTGACAAAGACATGATCAGTCTATAATTTTAATGGTAGGTTTATTTGAACAGTGAGAGACAGAATAACAACAACAAAATCCAGAAAAACGCATGTAAACATTTTTATAAATTGATTTACATTTTAATGAGGGAAATAAGTATTTGATCCCTCTGCAAAACATGACTTAGTACTTGGTGGCAAAACCCTTGTTGGCAATCACAGAGGTCAGACGTTTCTTGTAGTTGGCCACCAGGTTTGCACACATCTCAGGAGGGATTTTGTCCCACTCCTCTTTGCAGATCTTCTCCAAGTCATTAAGGTTTCGAGGCTGACATTTGGCAACTCGAACCTTCAGCTCCCTCCACAGATTTTCTATGGGATTAAGGTCTGGAGACTGGCTAGGCCACTCCAGGACCTTAATGTGCTTCTTCTTGAGCCACTCCTTTGTTGCCTTGGCCGTATGTTTTGGGTCATTGTCATGCTGGAATACCCATCCACGACCTATTTTCAATGGCCTGGCTGATGGAAGGAGGTTCTCACCCAAGATTTGACGGTACATGGCCCCATCCATCGTCCCTTTGATGCGGTGAAGTTGTCCTGTCCCCTTAGCAGAAAACCACTCCCAAAGCATAATGTTTCTACCTCCATGTTTGACGGTGGGGATGGTGTTCTTGGGGTCATAGGCAGCATTCCTCCTCCTCCTCCTCCAAACACGGCGAGTTGAGTTGATGCCAAAGAGCACGATTTTGGTCTCATCTGACCACAACACTTTCACCCAGTTCTCCTCTGAATCATTCAGATGTTCATTGGCAAACTTCAGACGGGCCTGTATATGTGCTATCTTGAGCAGGGGGACCTTGCGGGTGCTGCAGGATTTCAGTCCTTCACGGCGTAGTGTGTTACCAATTGTTTTCTTGGAGACTATGGTCCCAGCTGCCTTGAGATCATTGACAAGATCCTCCCGTGTAGTTCTGGGCTGATTCCTCACCATTCTCATGATCATTGCAACTCCACGAGGTGAGATCTTGCATGGAGCCCCAGGCCGAGGGAGATTGACAGGTCTTTTGTGTTTCTTCCATTTGCGAATAATCGCACCAACTGTTGTCACCTTCTCACCAAGCTGCTTGGCGATGGTCTTGTAGCCCATTCCAGCCTTGTCTAGGTCTACAATCTTGTCCCTGACATCCTTGGAGAGCTCTTTGGTCTTGGCCATGGTGGAGAGTTTGGAATCTGATTGATTGATTGCTTCTGTGGACAGGTGTCTTTTATACAGGTAACAAGCTGAGATTAGGAGCACTCCCTTTAAGAGTGTGCTCCTAATTTCAGCTCGTTACCTGTATAAAAGACACCTGGGAGCCAGAAATCTTTCTGATTGAGAGTGGGTCAAATACTTATTTCCCTCATTAAAATGCAAATCAATTTATAACATTTTTGACATGTGTTTTTCTGGATATTTTTGTTGTTATTCTGTCTCTTACTGTTCAAATAAACCTACCATTAAAATTATAGACTGATCATTTCTTTGTCGGTGGGCAAACGTACAAAATCAGCAGGGGATCAAATACTTTTTTCCCTCAATGTAAAATCTTTGAAAGATACCAAAATTCTGGAAGTTCACTAGTAAACTTTGAAAGTTTCCAGTAATATACCCTCCCTTTGCAACCCTAAAATAAACACTCAGAAGAAACACATATACACACTAGTGATGCAGGGTTTGACTCATAACCCACAGTCCTCAAGGTTATATCAGCGGGGTGGGTGGGTTTAGGGTAATTAAATATAACATATTATGTGGATGAAGGGCGGGTTGAATAAAGAGAAAACCATACTTTAAAAAATCCATAAATGTATAATTCTTGTGCAATTTATATCTTTGGACTACATTGAGGTTTTTCTTTCATTATTTTAGGCTATCTGACATTAGCGCGTAAGCTTTAGGGCCCAACTGTACGCGCGCCAAGTAGCCGACTGCTTTTGGGAACGGAGGTAAAAAGGACATGGTCGGAGTTTAATTGTATAAGAGAAAAGCTGAGAAATGGAGAGTTGAAAATAAAGAGAAGGGAGCATATGTTTGGTAAAGTAATGTTTGTTAAAGATTTGTTGATGTGGTAAAAGACGATGATAGCTATGTTATGTGTGATGATTGTGAGGCCCTATACAAATGACAGTCACAAGACAGGGACTTTAAATAGGCCTATGGCACGTCAACGGAACTGTATCCTAATTAGAAACTGACATCTGGACACTGACTGTAGGTCTATAACCTCTCACATAGCCTTAATATTAACTCCTGCAGAATGAAGCATTTCTTGCAGTAAAACGATACACCAAATGTAGGCAACATTTGGCTCGGGAACAAAAGTGGAGAAATGTGATTTCTTTCAGCATCTTGAGAGAATGTGAATGCGCAGTTAGCCGTTAGCGCAGTTAGCTGTTAGCGCAGTTATACCGTCTGTAGGTGCTTTCTTTATCAGCATCATAAAAGCATCAACATCATAAAAGCCGAACTGAAATCTTATCAGAAACATGTTAGGTTGTTTTCCTTACACCCAGTCAGACTTTTTATTTTACAAATCTTTTTTTTATTTTTTACCTTTATTTTACCAGGTAAGTTGACTTAGAATACATTCTCATTTACGGCAAGAACTTGGGCGAAGATGTCATTTCCCGTTTCTGTTTTTTAAATTACATTTACATTTGAGTCATTTAGCAGACGCTCTTATCCAGAGCGACTTACAGTTAGTGAGTGCATACATTTTTCATTTTTCATACTGGCCCCCGCGAAAGAAGATGAGATGACAGACAAAACATTACCGATGTAAACAAGATTGAAGCATTCATTCTATCGATTTATGACATTAGGCTATTCTGGTGAGCAAGGGTTTATTTAGTATTCTAGGGCAACATATAATGACAGAAGAGAAGCTGCATATACAGTGTATTCGGAAAGTATTCACACCCTTTGACATATGATACCTCATAATGTCAAAGTGGAATTATGTTTTTCTAAATTTTCACAAATTAATTAAATATTAAAAGCTGAAATGTCTTGAGTCAATAAGTATTCAACCCCTTTGTTATGGCAAGCCTAAATAAGTTCAGGAGTAGAAATGTGCTTAACAAGTCACATAATAAGTTGCATGGACTCACTCTGTGTGCAATAATAATTTTGTACCCCACACATACAATTATCTGTATGGTTCCTCAGTCAAGCAGTGAATTTCAAACACAGATTCAACCACAAAGACCAGGGAGGTTTTCCAATTTTTTTTCTTCCGACATTGAATATCCCTTTGAGCAAGTTATTAATTACACTTTGGAGTGCCTTCAGAATGTATTCAGACCCCTTGACTTTTTCCACGTTTTGTTAGATTGCAGACTTATTTTAAAATTGATTAAATTGTTTTTACCCACTCATCAATCTACACACAATACCCCATAATGATAAAGCAAAAACAGGTTTTTAGAAATGTGTGCTAATTTATAAAAATATAAAAAACGTCTCTTGGTCCAAGCTTTGATGCACCTGTACTGACCTCGCCTTCTGGATGATAGCGGAGTGAACAGGCCGTGGCTCGGGTGATTGATGTCTAAGCACCTTTGGCAGCGATTACAGCCTCGAGTCTTCTTGGGTATGATGCTACAAGCTTGGCACACCTATATTTGGGGAGTTTCTCCCATTCTTCTCTGCAGATCCTCTCAAGCTCTATCAGGTTGGATGGGGAGCATTGCTGCACAGCTATTTTCAGGTCTCTCCAGAGATGTTCGATCTGGTTTAATTCTGGGCTCTGGCTGGGCCACTCAAGTACATTCAGAGACTTGTCCCAAAGCCACTCCTTCGTTGTCTTGGCTGTGTGCTTAGGGTCGTTGTCCTGTTGGAAGGTGAACCTTCACCCAAGTCTGAGGTCCTGAGCGCTCTGGAGCAGGTTTTCATCAAGGATCTCTCTGTACTTTGCTCCGTTAATCTTTGCCTCAATCCTGACTAGTCTCCCAGTCCCCGCCGCTGAAAAACATCCCCACAGCATGATGCTGCCACCACCATGCTTCACCGTAGGGATTGTGCCAGGTTTCCTCCAGTTGTGACGCATGGCATTCAGGCCAAAGAGTTCAATCTTGGTTTCATCAGACCAGATAATCTTGTTTTTCATGGTCTGAGAGTCTTTAGGTGCCTTTTGGCAAACTCCAAGTGGGCTGTCATGTGCCTTTTACTGAGGAGTGGCTTCCGTCTGGTCACTCTACCATAAAGGCCTGATTGGTGGAGTGCTGCAGAGATGGTTGTCCTTCTGCAAGGTTCTCCCATCTCCACAGAAGAACTCTAGAGCTCTGTCAGAGTGACCATTGGGTTCTTGATCACCTCCCTGACCAAGGCCGTTCTCCCCCGATTGCTCAGTTTGGCTGGGCGGCCAGCTCTAGGAAGAGTGTTGGTGGTTCCAAACTTCTTCCATTTAAGAATGATGGAGGCCAATGTGTTCTTGGGGATCTTCAATGCTGCAGACATTTTTTGGTACCCTTCCTCAGATCTGTGCCTCGACACAATCCTGTCTCGGAGCTCTACGGACAATTACTTCGACCTCATGGCTTGGTTTTTGCTCTGACATGCACTGTCAACTGTGGGACCTTATATAGACAGGTGTGTGCCTTTCCAAATCATGTCCAATCAATGGAATTTACCACAGGTGGACTCCAATCAAGTTGTAGAAACATCTCAAGGATGATCAATGGAAACAGGATTCACCTGAGCTCAATTTCGCGTCTCATAGCAAAGGGTCTGAATACTTATGTAAATAAGGTATTTCAGTTTTTTATTTTGAATACATTTGCAAACATTTCTAAAAACCTGTTTTTATAATAAGGCTGTAACGTAACAAAAAACAAAATGTGGAAAAAGTCAAGGGGTCTGAATACTTTCCGAAGGCACTGTATCAATACACCCAGTCACTACAAAGATACAGGCGTCCTTCCTAACTCAGTTGCCAGAGAGAAAGGAAACCGCTCAGGGATATCACCATGAGGTGACATTAAAACAGTTAAAGAGTTTAATGGCAGTGATAGGAGAAAACAGAGGATGGATCAACAGCATTGTAGTTACTCCACAATACTAACATAAATGACAGAGTGAAAGAAGGAAGCCTGTACAGTATAAAAATATTTCAAAACATGAATCCTGTTTGCAACAAGGCACTAAAGTAATACTGCAAAGAATGTGGCAAAGCAATTCACTTTTTGGCCTGAATACAAAGTGTTATGTTTGGGGCAAATCCAATACAACACATTACTGAGTACCACTCTCCATATTTGCAAGGATAGTGGTGGCTGCATCATGTTATGGGTACGCTTGTAATCATTACTGTCGGACTGGGGAGTTTTTCAGGATAAAAGATAAACGTAATGGAGCTAAGCACAGGCAAAATCCAAGAGGAAAACCTGGTTCAGTCTGCTTTCCACCAAACACTTGGAGATGAATTCAACTTTCAGCAGGACAATAACCTAAAACACAAGGCCAAATCTACACTGGAGTTGCTTACCAATAAGACAGTGAATGTTCCTGAGTGGCCAAGTTACAGTTTTGACATAAACTGTTTGAAAATCTATGGCAAGACCTGAAAATGGTGGTCTAGCAATAATCAACAACCAATTTGACAGAACTTGAAGAATTATTTATAAGAATAATGTGCAAATGTTGCACAATCCAGGTGGGGAAAGCTCTTAGAGACGTATTACCCAGAAAGACTCACAGCCGTAATCGCTGCCAAAGGTGATTCTAACATGTATTGACTCAGGGGGTTGAATACTTATCTAATCAATATATATTAGTGTTTTATTTTTCATTAGGTTTTTACAAATGTTAGAATTTTTCTTCCACTTTGACATTACAGAGTATTTTGTGTAGATCGTTAACAAAAAATGACAATTAAATCCATTTTAATCCCACTTTGTACCAAAACAAAATGTGAAAAAAGTAAAGGTGTGTGAATACTTTCTGAAGGCACTGTATCTAATTATAGACAAGTTGACTAACAAATAGCCTACCAAATAGCCTACCAAATAGCCTACCAGATAGCCTACCAAATAGCCTAACAAATAGCCTACCAGATGTCGGAATTTATTAGCAGAAACATGTAAATCAGGCTAAATAAATCCTGACCCTCCTGTCAACAAATAATTTTGCCATGTCTGACTGTAGCCTACAGCACATTTTCTATATTAGCGGGTTAGGGTCGGGTGCGGGCCTAGTGGGGTTAGGGTCGGGTGCGGGTTTAGGGCTGTTGCGGTGACCGTATTACCGCCACACCGGCGGTCACGAGTCATGAAGGCAGTCAAATTCCATGTGACCGTTTAGTCACAGTAATTAGGCTTCTCCAAGCTCTGATGCTGCTGATGGTCATTAGTAGCCTACCAAACTTGCTGACTGCCTTGTACTCAGCACTCTATTGTCCCTCTAATCACTCTGACATCAATGCAAATCTAATCAAAAATCTAATCAAACACTTCATGAGAGCCCATGAGCTCATGTCGCGTAACATTTCTATAGGCTATGAAATTGCGCAAGAAAACCGAGTGATTTGCCTCTATTAAAAAGAGGAGGATCCCATCAGCTTTTTATAGGCTAGGCCTACTATATTTATTTCTCAACTTTCCTAATATTAAGCACATTGCTTATCTTTAAAATGGGAGTATAGCCTACCTGGCTGGCATGAAAATGAACCACGGGAAAATCATCCTCCATTCGCTATTTAAGTGCATAGATGACATGTATTTTTCCCCCTGCTGCTGTTTCGAGACAGGTGCATGAAAATGGTCCATTCTAAATCTAAACAAATTTCACACTATTATTTAGTATATGGAAAGACAAGATTAAATCAAGAATAGTCTGATGGGTGACAATATTAGCCTATCACTTGTGAATGATATATTATCACATGTGAATGATGCCCAGCGTAAGGCAAGAAACAATGCCTTCTTTGTGTGAGTTTTTCGATTCATAGTCGCATGTAGCCTAGCCCATAGGCCTATATGTTTTGATAAGGTTTGTATTGCAACTAAAGTGGCCAAATAACTTCTTAAAATTAAGCAAATTCTTCCGCTTTGCAAGGGGTGTAGAGCCTAACTGGCATACATAAACAGTCAATGTGTCCGTCTTCACTTGTAGCCTGTGAGAAAGACCCGATCACGTGTTGGAGAACCATGTGAGTGAGAGGTGCTTCCGAGCCACTGGCCGCAAAAGGCATGGATTTCTTTTGGGGTGATTTACGGCCACACTAAGGGGGTGCCGCCGTGAAATTTGAGGCATTATCAAGCGCTTGTCAAATTGCGAATGAGAGACTTCTGAAGTGTGTACAGCCTGCGCAAAAAAACAAAGCAGAGCTCATGCCTTTCAAGTGACTTTTTTCAAATCATCGTTAGTCGCATCATGCAGCCTTACAATGTATTAAAAATCAAACATATAGCCCAATGTTTGTAGAACAACTAAAGTTACATTAATAACTTTAAATTAAGCATATAGGAGTACCTATTTCTTTGTTAACTATGCGGGCATCAGATTTTCCCTTTATCACATATAGTCAGGCGGTTGCGGATGGGTTATAAGCAACAGCTGACACGTGCACCACTAGCACACACACACACACACACACACACACACACACACACACACACACACACACACACACACACACAAAGTTTGGTATTGACATGACGTGTGTGTGATGTGTGTGTGAAAGATTTCTTTAGATTAGACGGAATCAAAGAACGGTTTTACGTCTCCCCGCGTTAAACTCTCAAGTGCCACTAGAGATCCTGGTTCGAGTCCAGGCTCTGTCGCAGCCGGCCGTGACCGGGAGACCCATGGGGCGGCGCACAATTGGCTCAGCGTCGTCCGGGTTAGGGTTTGGCCAGCAGGGATGTTCTTGTCTAGTCACAGTCATAGAGTGCTTAACCTTGTAAAATCCCTTACCCTCCCTGAGACCTGAAGTAACTGTCAACCTAAACCAAAAGAACTGAGTAACTGTCTTCCCCTATAACACAATATCCTTTTTGGCACTAGACCCAACAGCCTAGCTTAGAGCCACACTCAGAGCAGCACAGTGGAGATCAGCCTTCACTACGATGGTGAGCGCAGAGATTGTAGTGGGTGTAGCGTAGTGGGTAAGAGTGTGTGCCAGTAACCGAAAGGTCGCTGGTTCTAATCCCCGAGCCGACTAGGTGAAAAATCTGTCGATGTGCCCTTAAGCAAGGCACTTAACCCTAATTGCTCCTGTAAGTCGCTCTGGATAAGAGCGTCTGCTAAATGACTAAAATGTCAAAAATGTCAATTGACAGCCTCAGCTCCAGTGCGTGTGTGTGTTGTGTGTGTTGTGTGTGTGTTGTGTGTGTGTTGTGTGTGTGTTGTGTGTGTGTTGTGTGTGTGTGTTGTGTGTGTGTGTTGTGTTGTGTGTGTTGTGTGTGTGTTGTTGTGTGTGTTGTGTGTGTGTTGTGTGTGTTGTGTGTGTTGTGTGTGTTGTGTTGTGTGTGTGTGTTGTGTGTGTGTGTTGTGTGTGTGTGTTGTGTGTGTGTGTTGTGTGTGTGTGTTGTGTGTGTGTGTTGTGTGTGTGTGTTGTGTGTGTGTGTTGTGTGTGTGTTGTGTGTGTTGTGTGTGCAGTGCAATGGTGATTGCGTCGTCCGTGGATGATGATGGCAGAAGTGAGTGCTACAGGGTGATAGTCATTTAGGCAGGTTACCTTAAGCAGGGCCTTTTCTCTGTAATGCTCCTCTCCAGTCAGTTTGTTATCGTTTGCTTGTTCATTTAGTTTTGATTAAAGTAGCGCTGATTCATGTCGTTTAATTTGTAAAATAATGGAAATTCATTATGTTCTGTGCTGAACATCGGAATAATGGACCGCATGTAATTAAACACCTGGGAATTGAAGGGGAAGACAAAAGAGAGAGAGAGAAAGAGAGAGAGAGAGAGAGAGACAGAGTGAGAGAAAGAGAGAGAGAAAGAGTGAGAGAAGAGAGAGAGAGAGAGAGAGAGAGAGAGAGAGAGAGAGAGAGAGAGAGAGAGAGAGAGAGAGAGAGACAGAGAGAGACAGAGAGAGAAAGGGAGGACTGTGTGTGAAAGAGAGAGAGATAGTAAGAAGAGACTGTGTATGAGAGAGAGAGAGAGAGAGAGAGAGAGAGAGAGAGAGAGAGAGAGAGAGAGAGAGAGATTGGGAGAGAGAGAGAGAGAGAGAGAGAGAGAGAGAGAGAGAGAGACAGAGACAGAGACAGAGACAGAGACAGAGAGAGACAGAGACAGAGAGGGAGAGTGAGATGGTGGCTATCTGTGTGTGTGTGTGTGTGTGTGTATGAGAGCGAGAGAGATATAGAGAGAGTGTGTGTGTGTATGTGTGTGTGTGTGTTATCGGTCTCCTGTGATGCTGTCTCATCTCTCTCATCTGTAAATGTTATCAGATCAATAGAGGGCCTCAGGTTCTTTATGGGGGCAAACAGACCTGTACTCACAGCTCACACTGTTACTACACTACACTACCTTTCTCTCTCTCTCTCTCTCTCTCTCAATTTCAATTCAATTCAAGGGTCTTTATTGGCATGGGAAACATATGTTTACATTGCCAAAGCAAGTGAAATGGATAAACAAAAGTGAAATAAACAATAAAAAGTGAACAGTAAATATTACAAATTTCAAATGTCATATTATGTCTATATACAGTTTTGTAGTAGCTTAGTGGTTAAGAGCGTTGTGCCAGTAACCGAAAGGTCGCTGGTTCTAATCCCCGAGCCGACTAGGTGAAAAAATCTGTCGATGTGCCCTTGAGCAAGGCACTTAACCCTAATTGCTCCTGTAAGTCGCTCTGGATAAGAGCGTCTGCTAAATGACTAAAATGTAAATGTAAAATGTAGTGATGTGCAAACAGTTAAAGTACAAAAGGGAAAATAAATAAACATGGGTTGTATTTACATTTTAGTCATTTAGCAGATGCTCTTATCCAGAGCGACTTACAGTTAACCCTGGCGTTGCAAGCGCCATGCTCTACCAACTGAGCTACAGGACCATTTACAATGGTGTTTGTTCTTCACTGGTTACCTTTTTCTTGTGGCAACATGTCACAAATCTTGCTGCTGTGATGGCACACTGTGGTATTTCACCCAATAGATATGGGAGTTTATCAAAATTAGATGTGTATTATTTGTGGGTCTGTGTAATTTGAGGGAAATATGTGTCTCTAATATGGTCATACATTTGGCAGGAGGTTAGGAAGTGCAGCTCAGTTTCCACCTCATTTTGTGGGCAGTGTGCACATAGCCTGTCTTCTCTTGAGAGCCTTCTCAATAGCAAGGCTATGCTCACTGAGTCTGTACATAGTCAAAATGTTCCTTAATTGTGGGTCAGTCACAGTGGTCAGGTATTCTGCCACTGTGTACTCTCTGTTTAGGGCCAGATAGCATTCTAGTTTGCTTTCCAATGTGTCATGTAATTGTCTTTTTGTTTTCTCATGATTTGGTTGGGTCTAATTGTGTTGCAGTCCTGGGGCTCTGTGGGGTCTGTTTGTGGTTGTGAACAGAGCCTGAGGACCAGCTTGCTTAGGGGCTCTTCTCCAGGTTCATCTCTCTGTAGGTGATGGCTTTGTTAGGGAAGGTTTCCTTTCAGGTGGTTGTAGAATTTAACTGATTTCTTCTAGATTTTGATAATTAGCGGGTATCGGCCTAATTCTGCTCTGCATGCATTATTTGGTGTTTCACGTTGTACACGGAGGATGTTTTTGCAGAATTCTGCATACATAGTTTCAATTTGGTGTTTGTCCGATTTTGTGAATCCTTGGTTGGTGAGTGGACCCCAGACCTCACAACCATAAAGGACAATGGGTTCTATAACTGATTCAAGTATTTTTAGCCAGTTCCTAATTGGTATGTCGAATTTTATGTTCCTTTTGATGGCGTAGAAGGCCCTTCTTGCCTTGTCTCTCAGATCGTTCACAGCTTTGTGGAAGTTACCTGTGGTGCTAATGTTTAGGACGAGGTAGCTATAGTTTTGTGTGTGCTCTAGGGCAACGGTGTCTAGATAGAATTTGTATTTGTGGTCCTGGCAACTGGACCTTTTTTGGAACACCATTATTTATGTCTTACTGAGATTTATTGTCAGGGCCCAGGTCTGACAGAATCTGTGCAGAAGATCTAGGTGCTGCTGTAGGCCCTCCTTGGTTGGGGAAAGAAGCACCAGATCATCAGCAAACAGAAAACATTTCACTTCAGATTCTAGTAGAGTGAGGCCGGGTGCTGCAGACTGTTCAGGTGAACTCGCCAATTCGTTGATGAATATGTTGAAGAGGGTGGGGCTTAAACTGCATCCCTGTCTCACTCCACGGCCCTGTGGAAAGAAATCTGTGTGTTTTTTCAAATTTTAAGTGCACACTTGTTGTTTGAGTACATGGATTTTATAATGTCGTATGTTTTCCCCCCAACACCGCTTTCCATCAATTTGTAAAGCAGACCCTCATGCCAAATTGAGTCAAAAGCTTTTTTGAAATCAACAAAGCATGAGAAGACTTTGCCTTTGTTTTGATTTGGTTTCAAATATTGGGGAAGATGCCAGCGCTGAGGATGATGTTAAAGAGTTTAAGTAGAGCCAATTGGAATTTGTGGTCTGGGAGGGAATACTGTCACCTCCAGGTAGGTGTTTGGCCTCCTGTGTGCTGAGATTGTCAGGTTCTTGTCCACTTCTGGCATTTAGGTCACCACAGACTAGTAAATGTCCCTGAGCCTAGAAATGATTGATGTCCCCCTCTAGGATGGAGAAGCTGCCATGGTTAAAGTATGGGGATTCTATTGGGGGGATATACAGTGAGAAAAAAAAGTATTTGATCCCCTGCTGATTTTGTACGTTTGCCCACTGACAAAGAAATGATCAGTCTATAATTTTAATAGTAGGTTTATTTGAACAGTGAGAGACAGAATAACAACAAAAAATCCAGAAAAACGCATGTCAAAAATGTTATAAATTGCTTTGCATTTTAATGAGGGAAATAAGTATTTGACCCCCTCTCAATCAGAAAGATTTCTGGCTCCCAGGTGTCTTTTATACAGGTAATGAGCTGAGATTAGGAGCACACTCTTAAAGGGAGTGCTCCTAATCTCAGCTTGTTACCTGTATAAAAGACACCTGTCCACAGAAGCAATCAATCAATCAGATTCCAAACTCTCCACCATGGCCAAGACCAAAGAGCTCTCCAAGAATGTCAGGGACAAGATTGTAGACCTACACAAGGCTGGAATGGGCTACAAGACCATCGCCAAGCAGCTTGGTGAGAAGGTGATAACAGTTGGTGCGATTATTCGCAAATGGAAGAAACACAAAAGAACTGTCAATCTCCCTCGGCCTGGGGCTCCATGCAAGATCTCACCTCGTGGAGTTGCAATGATCATGAGAACGGTGAGGCATCAGCCCAGAACTACACGGGAGGATCTTGTCAATGATCTCAAGGCAGCTGGGACCATAGTCACCAAGAAAACAATTGGTAACACACTACGCCGTGAAGGACTGAAATCCTGCAGCGCCCACAAGGTCCCCCTGCTAAAGAAAGCACATATACATGCCCCTCTGAAGTTTGCCAATGAACATCTGAATGATTCAGAGGAGAACTGGGTGAAAGTGTTGTGGTCAGATGAGACCAAAATCGAGCTCTTTGGCATCAACTCAACTCGCTTGGAGGAGGAGGAATGCTGCCTATGACCTCAAGAACAACACGCCCACCGTCAAACATGGAGGTGGAAACATTATGCTTTGGGGGTGTTTTTCTGCTAAGGGGACAGGATAACTTCACCGCATCAAAGGGACGATGGAAGGGGCCATGTACCCTCAACTCTTGGGTGAGAACCTCCTTCCCTCAGCCAGGGCATTGAAAATGGGTCGTGGATGGGTATTCCAGCATGTCATTGACCCAAAACACACGGCCAAGGCAACAAAGGAGTGGCTCAAAAAGAAGCACATTAACGTCCTGGAGTGGCCTAGTGTCACGTTCGTTCATTGACGGGTCAGACCAAGGCGCAGCGTGATATGCATACATGTTTATTTGGAACGAATAAACAAGCAACAAAACAACAAACTAAACGAAACGTGAAGTCCACGGTAACACACACAACATACCACGGAAACAAGATCCCACAACCCACTAGTGCTAATAGGCTGCCTAAGTATGGTCCCCAATCAGAGACAACGAGCGACAGCTGCCTCTGATTGGGAACCACACCGGCCAACATAGAAATAGACATACTAGATTCTACAACATAGAACTAACACAACAAGGAATACACACACCCTGACTCAACATATAAGCGTCCCCTGAGTCAGGGCGTGACAGTATCCCCCCAAAGGTGCGGACTCCGACCGCGCAACATAAACATAACAGGGTAGGACCGGGTGGGCATTCCGCCTCGGAGGCGGATCCGGCTCCGGGCGGGACCACCACCTATTCTCCGCCTCCCTGTTGCGCCCCTGGTCTGGTCTGGACCTCGGCGCGCTGCTTGCCCTCCCCTTCCTCCCACGAAGTACCAAGCTCTGTCTGGACCCTAGTGTGGGAGACCCCGAACCTGGAGAGGGGCTGACGTCTGGGTCTGGACTGGAACCGCTGACTGGAGCTGAACCCGACGACGGTGGAGCGAACTGCTCTGGCTCCGGAGTAGAGCCGCAGACCGGAGCTGGATCAGGCACCGTTGGAGCGGACTGCTCTGGCTCCGGAGTGGATCCGCTGACCGGAGCTGGACTAGACCCCGGTGGAACGGATTGCTCTGGCTCCGGAGTGGAGCAGCTAACCGGAGCTGGATCAGGCACCGGTGGAGTGGACTGCTCTGGCTCCGGAGTGGAGCAGCTGACCGGTGCCGGACCAGGCACCGGTGGAACAGGCACGGGCCGTGCCGGACTGGACACGCACCACTGGTCTGGTGTGAGGAGCAGGCACGGGCCGGACCGGACTAGGAACACGCACCACTGGCTTGATGCGAGGAGTAGGAACGGGCCGGCCCGGGCTGGCGACGCGCACCACTGGCTTGGTGTGAGGAGCAGGAACAGGCCGGGCCGGACTGGCGACACGCACCACTGGCTTGATGCGAGGAGCAGGAACAGGCCGGGCCGGGCTGGCGACGAGCACCACTGGCTTGGTGCGAGTGGCAGGAACAGGCCGGGCCGGGCTGGCGACGCGCACCACTGGCTTGATGCGAGGAGCAGGAACAGGCCGGGCCGGGCTGGCGACGCGCACCACTAGCTTGGTGCGAGGGGCAGGAACAGGCCGGGCCGGGCTGGCGACGCGCACCACTGGCTTGGTGCGAGGGGCAGGAACAGGCCGGGCCGGGCTGGCGACGCGCACCACTACCTTGGTGCGAGGGGCAGGAACAGGCCGGGCCGGGCTGCGAAGGCAGACTGGAGGTCTGGAGCGGAGAGCTGGCACAACCTGTCCTGGCTGGCTGCCCACTTTCGCACTACACGTGCGGGGCGCTGGCACAGGACGCACTGGGCTGTGCCCTCGCACTGGCGATACAGCTCGTAGAACTGGCGCAGGATATGCAGGACCGAGGAGGCGTACTGGAGACCAGGAGCGTTGAGCCGGCACACCCCGTCCTGGCTGGATGCCCATCTTCGCACGGCACGTGCGTGGTGCAAGCACAGGACGTACAGGACTGTGCCGGTGCACTGGCGACACAGTACGTAGCTCCGCATAACATGGAGCTTGCCCAGTCATACGCCTTCTCGTGTGAGTACGGGGAGTTGGCTCTGCTCTAACCCTAGGCTCCGCCAACCACCCTCTTAGCCCCCCCAAAAAAAATTATTGGGGCTGTCTCTCGGGCTTCTTCCTCGACCGGCTTCCTCTGTGCTGCCGTTGCTCCTCTCCTGCCTGGGCATCTACCTTTGCCCATGGCCCTTTCCCCGCAAATATCTCCTCCCATGACCACCATTTGCCCACCTGTGACATGGCAATTCGCTCTTCCTGGGCACGCTGCTTGGTCCTCGTTTGGTGGGATCTTCTGTCACGATCGTTTACAGACGGGTCAGACCAAGGCGCAGCGTGATATGCATACATGTTCATTTGGAACGAATAAACAAGCAACAAAACTACAAACTAAACGAAACGTGAAGTCCACGGTAACACACACAACATACCTCACACGGAACAAGATCCCACAACCCACTAGTGCCAATAGGCTGCCTAAGTATGGTCCCCAATCAGAGACAACGAGCGACAGCTGCCTCTGATTGGGAACCACACCGGCCAACATAGAAATAGACATACTAGATTCTACAACATAAAACTAACACAACAAGGAATACACACGCCCTGACTCAACATATAAGTGTCCCCTGAGTCAGGGCGTGACACCTAGCCAGTCTCCAGACCTTAATCCCATAGAAAATCTGTGGAGGGAGCTGAAGGTTCGAGTTGCCAAACGTCAACCTCGAAACCTTAATGACTTGGAGAAGATCTGCAAAGAGGAGTGGGACAAAATCCCTCCTGAGATGTGTGCAAACCTGGTGGCCAACTGCAAGAAACGTCTGACCTCTGTGATTGCCAACAAGGGTTTTGCCACCAAGTACTAAGTCATGTTTTGCAGAGGGGTCAAATACTTATTTCCCTCATTAAAATGCAAATCAATTTATAATATTTTTGACATGCGTTTTTCTGGATTTTTGTTTTGTTATTCTGTCTCTCACTGTTCAAATAAACCTACCATTAAAATTAATTGATCATTTATTTGTCAGTGGGCAAACGTACAAAATCAGCAGGGGATCAAATACTTTTTTCCCTCACTGTAGGTAGCACACATTAGGACATTTTTCTCTGTTGAGATAATTTCCTTATTAATTTCTAGCCAGATGTAAAATGTTCCTGTTTATACTAATTGAATAGAGTGGGTTAGGTCTGCTCTATACCAAATTAGCATACCCCCCCGAGTCTCTTCCCTTTCACACCTGGTAGTTTGGTGGATGGGACTAATAGCTCTCAAATCAAAATCGAATGAAATTTTATTTGTCACATACACGTGTTTAGCAGATGTTATTGCGGGTGTAGCGAAATGCTTGTGCTTCTAGCTCTGACAGTGCAGTAATATCTAACAAATAATATCTAACAATTTCACAACATATACCCAATACACACAAATCTAGTAAGGAATGGAATTTAAGAATATATACATATATGGACAAGCAATGACAGAGCGGCATGGACTAAGATACAGTATAATATTATAGAATAGAATACAGTATATACATATGAGATGAGTAGTGCAAGATATGTAAACATTATTAACGTGACTAGTGTTCCATTTCTTAAAGTGGCCAGTGATTTCAATAGGCAGCAGCAGCCTCTAATGTGCTAGTGATGGCTATTTAACAGTCTGATGGCCATGAGATAGAAGCTGTTTTTCATTCTCTCGGTCCCAGCTTTGATGCACCTGTACTGACCTCGCCTTCTGGATGATAGCGGGGTGAACAGGCAGTGGCTCGGGTGGTTGATGTCCTTGATTATCTTTTTGGCCTTCCTGTGACATCGGGTGCTGTAGGTGTCTTGGAGGGTGGGTAGTCTTTGTAACCTAGAGAGCAACCAGTGGGTCCGTCTCCTCTATACCATGTCTCTTGTAGGATGACAATGTCTGTATTTCCAATTTCTTTGATGAAGTCTGGGTTCCTGCTCATTAGGTCAAAGGCAGATGACCTCAGACATTGTATATTCCAGGATGAGATAGTAAACGCTTTGTGTTCCATAGTGTCTAGTGTTGTTTTCGTGTGGTTTAGGCTCAGACCATTACAGTAGTTGTGAGCAGACCATGTTGAACACCTGATACATAGCTCTTAGGTCGCAGGATGGGGCTTGGGCTGGTGGATTAGTGGGGGTTGGGCCTGTTGCTCTGCTCACGGCCTGGGCATATGTGCGGCTGTCATGTTGAGGTCTTTGCTGCAGGGGCGGAGGGCATGGGGGGACAGAAGGGGCATAGGTCTGATCTAGTGGGGCCTATATAGGGTGTGGCCAGGGTTTGTTTGGGGGAGTCTCAGCTGGTTGGGGTGGGGGTGAGGATGTGGCTGGTGATGCTGTGGTCTGGGTGTAGGTCCTCTTGGCGTGGATTCTCTCGGTGCAAGACCTTCGGTAGAGGGTCTTGCAGGTCTGGGAGGATGTCACGCTGGTCTGGGTGGGGTGTCCGTTGCTCTGTTGCTCCTGTGTGAGGTGCTGGGGCTGCATTTGAGGGTGACATTCTTCAGGGTCCTAGCAAAAGTTGGGATTGCTGCCTTGTAGAGGTGGACCTGGTTGTAAAGGCAGTTCAAGTCCAGGTTAGAGTGGTGGGCCAGGTAGACATTAGGTTTTGAGGCACAGTCCTGGGAAATGCTTGCATTCACCCGCTGTATGGTGGCAGGGTGAAAGGATTTTCATGGTAGCAGGGTGGACATGACCACTTGTGCGTTGGGGAAAGTGGAAGGAGCTTTTTCAATCACTCCCTTGAGTGCTGTGGCCACCCTTTCCTCCTGGGCCCTCAGGTAATTTGTGCTTGTGTGAATTATGATGTGGCTGGGGGACCCTAGTCTGTCCACTGACAACAGCTCCAGGGCATGCCTAGTGTTTGGGCAACAGAGTTTAACTTTGGGAAAAAGTTTATTCTCTTGAATGTATTTGCCATTTGAGTCAATGAGGAGCACAATCTCTGGCTTTTGTGTGTCCTCAGTGGATGTGTGGGGGTTGTCAGGAGGGCTATCAGGAGAACTGACAAGGGGGCTGTTATGAGGGGGTGGGGTCTGTTGGGTTGGTGGGTCCTGTGTTGTATCTCTCTCCCCATCTCTCTATCTCTGTCTGTCTGTCTGTCTGTCTGTCTGTCTGTCTGTCTGTCTGTCTGTCTGTCTGTCTCTCTCTCTCTCTCTATCTCTGTCTGTCTCTCTGTCTGTCTGTCTCTCTCTCTCTCTCTCTCTCGCACTCTCTCACTCCCTCTCTCTGTCTGTCGGTCTATCTGTCTCTCTCTCTCTCTCTCTCTCTCTGTCTGTCGGTCTATCTGTCTCTCTCTCTCTCTCTCTCTGTCTGTCGGTCTATCTGTCTCTCTGTATCTGTCTCTCTCCTTCT
>NW_028162485.1:0-90920 GCF_964263955.1 Coregonus lavaretus
GAGAGGAGAGAAGGAAGAGAGAGAGAGAGCGAGATAGAGAGAGAGAGAGAGAGTGAGAGCGAGAGAGAGCGAGAGAGCGAGAGAGAGAGAGGAAGGGAGAGAGATGGAGAGAGGAAGGGAGAGAGAGAGAGAGAGAGTGAGATAGAGAGAGCGAGAGAGTGAGAGAGAGAGAAAGAAAGAGAGAGAGAGATGGAGAGAGGATGGAGATGAAGAGAGGCGAGACAAAATCACAGCCTACTTGAACAGAGCAATACTCAATCATGAGGCATCAAAACCAAAGGAACTGAATAATGTTAAGAAATGCTATAGATGGAAGGAAAGTAGTGTGGAAACCTACCAAAAAACAATTAGGCAACATCAAATTCAATCACTTCAAGACAACTTCCTGGACAAAACGTTCCACTGTAATAGTGAAGGTAGTAGAAACCTAAACAGTATATTTGACCTCTCAGCTTCCCTATCAAATCTAAAAATCTCTAACAGAAAACCGAAGAAAAGTAACAAAAATGTTACTTAAAAGTAACAACAATGACAAATGTTTTGATTAAGAATGCAAAAACATTAGAAAGAAATTGAGAAACCTATCCAACCAAAAACATAGAGACCCAGAAAACCTGAGCCTTCACTATTTTGAATCACAAAAACAATAAAGAAATACAATACACTAATATAAGCATATTGTGTCCATAATAAGTATATAGGTTGTATGTTGGGAGCTTTTGGGAAAGAGCACAGTTAGAAAGATATGGCATATAGAAGCAAACCGGATGGACATCATGAAAATGATCGGAGAGGTTGAGAGTAGAAGAAGTTCAGGAGCAAAAAAAATTTAAAATAAAAAAATATACATAATAGATTTTTTGTAAAATTAACTGTGTCCATAAGGTGTAGATAGTAAGTATAGACCGGAAGTAGAGGCCTGGGCATTGTTGTTCACTAATTTACCCCAAGTAGGGAAAGGATGGCGGGGTTGAAAAGTCATAAAGGGGAGTATATACATAAAAAACATGGGGGATTGGAAGTGATGCAGACAATTACATTGATAGAAGATACAATCTATCTGCAATATTAAGCTGATCCATCCCCCAGAAGAAAAAAAAAGATATTTTTGGTCCTATACCAAAGAACAAACAGCAAAAAATGTAGATGATCAAATGCAAATCTTAAAATCAACTATTAAAGACTACCAGAACCCACTGGGTTCTGCAATTACATTGAATGAACTACAGGACAAAATACAAACCCTCCAACCCAAAAAGGCCTGTGGTGTTGATGGTATCCTAAATGAAATGATAAAATACACAGACCACAAATTCCAATTGGCTATACTTAAACTCTTTAACATCATCCTTAGCTCTGGCATCTTCCCCGATATTTGGAACCAAGGACTGATCACCCCAATCCACAAAAGTGGAGACAAATTTGACCCCAATAACTACCGTGGGATTTGGGTCAACAGCAACCTTGGGAAAATCCTCTGCATTATCATTAACAGCAGACTAGTTCACTTCCTCTGTGAAAACAATGTACTGAGCAAATGTCAAATTGGTTTTTTACCAAATTACCGTATGACAGAGCACGTATTCACCCTGCACACCCTAATTGACAAACAAACAAACCAAAACAAAGGCAAAGTCTTCTCATGCTTTGTTGATTTCAAAAAAGCTTTTGACTCAATTTGGAATGAGGGTCTGCTATACAAATTGATGGAAAGTGGGGTTGGGGGAAAAACATACGAAATTATAAAGTGTTTTGGTTAAAATTGGCAAATAACACACATATTTCTTTAAACAGGGCCGTGGGGTGAGACCCTCTTCAACATATACAGCTGCGGAAAAAATTAAGAGACCACTGCAAAATTATCAGTTTCTCTGGTTTTACTATTTATAGACGTGTTTGGGTAAAAATTACTTTTTGTTTTATTCTATAAACTACTGACAACATTTCTCCCAAATTCCAAATAAAAATATTGTCATTTAGAGCATTTATTTGCAGAAAATGACAACTGGTCAAAAAAACAAAAAATATGTAGTGTTGTCAGACCTCGAATAATGCAAAGAAAATAATTTCATGCTCATTTTTAAACAACACAATACTAATGTTTTAACTTAGGAGGAGTTCAGAAATCAATATTTGGTGGAATAACCCAGATTTTCAATCACAGCTTTCATGCGTCTTGGCATGCTCTCCACCAGTCTTTCACATTGATGTTGGGTGACTTTATGCCACTCGGCTTTGTTTGATGGCTTGTGACCGTCCATCTTCCTCTTGATCACATTCCAGAAGTTTTCAATGGGGTTCAGGTCTGGAGATTGGGCTGGCCATGACAGGGTCTTGATCTGGTGGTCCTCCATCCATACCTTGATTGACCTGGCTGTGTGGCATGGCGCATTGTCCTACTGGAAAAACCAATCCTCAGAGTTGGGGAACAATGTCAGAGCAAAAGGAAGCAAGTTTTCTTCCAGGACAACCTTGTACGTGGCTTGATTCATGCATCCTTCACAGAGACAAATCTGCCCGATTCCAGCCTTGCTGAAGCACCCCCAGATCATCACCGATCCTCCACCAAATTTCACAGTGGGTGCGAGACACTGTGGCTTGTAGGCCTCTCCAGGTCTCCGTCTAACCATTAGACGACCAGGTGTTGGGCAAAGCTGAAAATTGGACTCATCAGAGAAGATGACCTTACTCCAGTCCTCTACGGTCCAATCCTTATGGTCTTTTGCAAACCTCAGCCTGGCTCTTCTTTGCTTTTTTCTAGCTTTGCATGACTTCAGCCCTGCCCCTAGGAGCTTGTTTCGAACCATCCTCGCTGTGCACTTCACTCCAGCTGCCGTTTGCCATTCTTTTTGTAGGTCACTTGATGTCATCCTACAGTTGTTGAGTGACATTCGAATGAGTTGGCGGTCATCCCGGTCAGTAGAGAGTCGTTTTCGCCCTCTGCCGGTCTGTAGCTTTGTTGTCCCCAATGTCTGCTGCTTGACCTTGTTCTTATGAACCGCCGTCTTTGAAATTTTAAGGATGGAAGCAACCTGATGCTCACTGTGACCCTCTGCCAGTAAAGCCAGAATTGAACCCTTCTTTTCCTCACTCAAAACGTTCCTTTTAAACTCTTTTGGCATGGCCAATAGTTATTTTTTGATTAATATTACTTTTGAGGTACTATTAGCACTGTTTTTGCCATCCAGCTGGTCCTATTGCAAGAGGATAGTGATGACCACAGCAGTGGTTTTTATACTTTTCCTCGTTAAATAAGATTTGGTTCATGTGATCACCTAATCAGTACCTAATTCAGTAGAATGAGGTGTGCCTGTGTTGGAATTCAACAGACACTGGAATGGAATGGCTGTCATACATGTAGAGATGCTGATTTAATAAAAATTTGCAGTGGTCTCTTCATTTTTTCCACAGCTGTATATATCAATGAATTGGCGAGGGCAAGATTTGTGACCTGTTGCCATAAGAAAAGGGCAAAAGGTGAAGAACAAACACCATTGTAAATACAACCCATATTTATGTTGATTTATTTTCCCATTTGTACTTTAACTTTTTGCACCTTGTTACAACACTGTATATAGACATAATATGACATTTGAAAAGTCTTTATTCTTTTGAAACTTCTGAGTGTAATGTTTACTGTTAATATTTATTGTTTATTTCACTTTTGTTTACTATCTACTTCACTTGCTTTGGCAATGTTAACACACGTTTCCCATGCCAATAAAGCCCTTAAATAGAAATTGAATTGAGAGAGAGCGAGAGCGAGAGAGAGAGAGAAAGGGAGAGAGATGGAGAGAGGAAGGGAGAGAGAGACAAGTGGCAGATCAATTTAGAGTGGGGTGTAAACACACATACCAATGGGTTAGATAGTGTTTCTTTTGGAGGAGATGGGTGTTGAATCTTTGTTAATGGATATAATGTTTATTTTGGAGGACATGAGGGTTGAATCTTTGTTAATAGATGTAATGTTTATTTTGGTGGACATGGGGGTTGAATCTGTGATAATAGATATACATTGCATTCAGAAAGTATTCCGAAACCTTGACTCTTTCCACATTTTGTGACGTTACAGTCATATTCTAAAATAGATTAAATCGTTTATTTTTTTTCTCATCAATCTACACAAAATACCCCATAATGACAAAGCAAAAACCGGTTTTTATAAATTTTTGCAAATTTATAGAAAATAAAAAATGGAAATATCACATTTGCATAAGTATTCAGACCCTTTACTCAGTACTTTGTTGAAGCACCTTTGGCAGCGATTACAGCCTTACAGCCTTCTTGGGTATGACGCTACAACCTTGGCCCACCTGTATATTTGGGGAGTTTCTCCCATTCTTCTCTGCAGATCCTCTCAAGCTCTGTGAGGTTGGATGGGGAGCGTCGCTGCACCGCCATTTCCATGGTCTCTCCAGAGATGTTAGATGCATGTGTGTGTGTGATCTCTGATGGAGGAATGCTCCGCTTGTTAGATAATCCCACCTACTGGGTTATCAACACACCAGACCTCTCAGAAAATACCTGCTGATTTAGGATCAATCAGATAGTGAGCCCTTAGCTCAACACTATATATTGTGATGATGTCATCTGATAAGTGTGAATATAGGTAAGCCCTCCCACCCTGACCTATAACCATCTGTTATCCTGACCAATGAGAACGAGGATTTGGCTGCAGAGTGTGATCGTGTAAAGCAAGGGGTTTTATGTCTTCGAAATACGTTTTCTGAGTGGGACATCCCCAAGTTGTCGCTGCAGAGTGTGTTTGATGATGATGTGTTTCCTGTAGGCTGCAGTAAGGTTTATTTTTTATGCCATGTTTATACCATCTCGTAAATACAAATTTCCTGTTCTAAAACCGTTCATCTGAGTTTCTGCTCTGAGTGGGAAGTCCCCTAATCCTCTAGTCTTTTGAGGAAAACACCAATGCAGCATGTCTGGCAGAGGGAGATGACGTGAATTTAAAAGACTGGATTGGATTACAGTGTGTACTTTATTTATGCTCTGAACAATAATACATACATAATCCCTTCCTGTTAAACAGACGCACACACACACGCATGTGCATACACACACACACAAACACACACAGTAGCTCTTTTACAGTACAGTACATTACCAATGACTACAGTAGATCTATTGATAAGCTGTAGTACATTACCGGTGACTACAGTATATCTGTTGATAAACTCCAGTACATTACCGGTGACTACAGTAGATCTGTTGATAAACTCCAGTACATTACCAGTGACTACAGTAGATCTATCGATAAGCTCCAGTTAAGTGAATAATGCCATCTATACCTAAAACATTATTCCCAGGACCTTTCTTTAAAATGTTAGGGTGTATTTTACCCCTTTTTTCTCCCACTCAGGAGGCCCCTCTAGGACACTTTTGTAATCTGGATCAGTCGCTCCGTCCCTCCATCCTGACTTTCGCTTTTAATTCTGTCCAGACTTCTAAAGAAATAAAGAAGGAATTAAAGAAAGAACAAGAGAACATCAGCGTTTTAGCTGTGCAGTGTGTGTGTGTAACATGGTAATTTAATCCAGCAGGCTTTTCACCATGAACCTTGTTTAAGGATTATTGGTCGGCTTTGTGCGGGCGGCGGTGATGCGTGTAGAGACCTTGGAGTGTATTTGTATGTGTGCATGCGCTTGTGGTTTGTGCGTGTGTATCCACTGTGCCTGCCTGTTAGCATGAATGTGTGAGTGTGTGAGTGCGTGTGAGTGTAGTTGAGAGACTGCAGTGTGTGTGTGCCATTGATTGGCCAGCAATAAATCATGAGGAGATATCTCTCTGTTCCACATACCTCTCTCTCTCAGCCCAATGACAGACCCCTCTCTCAGCACTATGACAGATCTCTCTCTCTCTCAGCCCTATGATAGACCTCTCTCTCTCAGCTCTACGACAGATCTCTCTCTCAGCCCTATGACAGACCTATTTCTCTCAGCCCTATCACAGACTTCTCTCTCACAGCCCTATGACAGATCTCTTTCTCTCAACCATATTACAGACCTCTCTCTCAGCCCTATGACAGACCTCTATCTATCAGCCCTATGACAGACCTATCTCTCTCAGCCCTATGACAGACCTCTCTCTCTCTCAGCCCTATGACAGACCTCTGTCTCCGCCCTTTGACAGACATCTCTCTCAACCCTATGACAGACCTCTCTCTCAGCCCTATGACAGACCTATCTCTCTCAGCCCTATGACAGACCTCTATCTATCAGCCCTATGACAGATCTCTCTCTCTCTCAGCCCTATGATAGACCTCTCTCTCTCAGCCCTATCACAGACTTCTCTCTCTCAGCCCTACGACAGATCTCTTTCTCTCAGCCATATTACAGACCTCTCTCTCAGCCCTATGACAGACCTCTCTATCTATCAGCCCTACGAAAGATCTCTATCTATCAGCCCTATGACAGACCTTTCTCTCTCAGCCCTATAACAGACCTCTCTCTCTCAGCCCTATGACAGACCTCTGTCTCTCAGCCCTATGACAGACCTCTCTCTCAGCACTATGACAGAAATCTCTATCAGCCTTATATCAGACCACTCTCTCAGCCCTATGACAGAACTCTCTCTCTCAACCTTATGACAGACCTCTCTCTCAGCCCTATGACAGACCTCTCTCTCAGCCCTATGACAGACCTCTCTCTCTCAGTCCTATGACAGACCTCTCTCTCTCAGCCCTATGACAGACCTCTCTCTCTCAGCCCTACGCAGACCTCTCTCTCAGCCCTATGAAAGACCTCTCTCTCAGCCCTATGACAGACCTCTCTCTCATCCCTATGACAGACCTCTCTCTCAGCCCTATGACAGACCTCTCTCTCATCCCTATGACAGACCTCTCTCTCAGCCCTATGACAGACCTTTCTCTCTCAGCCCTATGACAGACCTCTCTCTCAGCCCTATGACAGACCTCTGTCTCTCAGCCCTATGACAGACCTCTCTCTCAGCACTATGACAGAAATCTCTATCAGCCTTATATCAGACCACTCTCTCAGCCCTATGACAGAACTCTCTCTCTCAACCTTATGACAGACCTCTCTCTCAGCCCTATGACAGACCTCTCTCTCAGCCCTATGACAGACCTCTCTCTCTCAGTCCTATGACAGACCTCTCTCTCTCAGCCCTATGACAGACCTCTCTCTCTCAGCCCTACGCAGACCTCTCTCTCAGCCCTATGAAAGACCTCTCTCTCAGCCCTATGACAGACCTCTCTCTCATCCCTATGACAGACCTCTCTCTCAGCCCTATGACAGACCTCTCTCTCATCCCTATGACAGACCTCTCTCTCAGCCCTATGACAGACCTCTCTCTCAGCCCTATGACAGACCTCTCTCTCAGCCCTATGACAGACCTCTCTCTCAGCCCTATGACAGACCTCTCTCTCAGCACTATGACAGAAATCTCTATCAGCCTTATATCAGACCACTCTCTCAGCCCTATGACAGAACTCTCTCTCTCAACCTTATGACAGACCTCTCTCTCAGCCCTATGACAGACCTCTCTCTCAGCCCTATGACAGACCTCTCTCTCTCAGTCCTATGAAAGACCTCTCTCTCAGCCCTATGACAGACCTCTCTCTCATCCCTATGACAGACCTCTCTCTCAGCCCTATGACAGACCTCTCTCTCATCCCTATGAAAGACCTCTCTCTCAGCCCTATGACAGACCTCTCTCTCAGCCCTATGACAGACCTCTCTCTCATCCCTATGACAGACCTCTCTCTCAGCCCTATGACAGACCTCTCTCTCATCCCTATGAAAGACCTCTCTCTCAGCCCTATGACAGACCTCTCTCTCAGCCCTATGACAGACCTCTCTCTCATCCCTATGACAGACCTCTCTCTCAGCACTATGACAGAAATCTCTATCAGCCTTATATCAGACCACTCTCTCAGCCCTATGACAGAACTCTCTCTCTCAACCTTATGACAGACCTCTCTCTCAGCCCTATGACAGACCTCTCTCTCAGCCCTATGACAGACCTCTCTCTCTCAGTCCTATGAAAGACCTCTCTCTCAGCCCTATGACAGACCTCTCTCTCATCCCTATGACAGACCTCTCTCTCAGCCCTATGACAGACCTCTCTCTCATCCCTATGAAAGACCTCTCTCTCAGCCCTATGACAGACCTCTCTCTCAGCCCTATGACAGACCTCTCTCTCATCCCTATGACAGACCTCTCTCTCAGCCCTATGACAGACCTCTCTCTCATCCCTATGAAAGACCTCTCTCTCAGCCCTATGACAGACCTCTCTCTCAGCCCTATGACAGACCTCTCTCTCATCCCTATGACAAACATCTATAGGGAATACTGCGCCATTTGGGACGCAGTCTCAGAGCATAGCAGAATTACTGTTACCGTCTCCACTGAGAAATCCACCTGGGAACTACCTACCAAGGAGAGACCAGATGTTACTGTTAAAGTCTCCATTGAGAAATCTACCGGTAACTACCTACCACGGAGAGACTAGACGTTACTGTTAAGGACTCCACTGATAAATCGATCGGGTAACTCCCTACCACGGAAAGACCAGATGTTACTGTTAAAATCTCCACTGAGTAGTCTACCGGTAACTACTGTTGAAGGCTCCACTGAGTAGTCTACCGGTAACTACTGTTAAAGTCTCCACTGAGAAGTCTACCGGTAACTACTGTTAAAGTCTCTACTGAGTAGTCTACCGGTAACTACTGTTAAAGTCTCCACTGAGAAGTCTACCGGTAACTACTGTTAAAGTCTCCACTGAGTAGTCTACCGGTAACTACTGTTAAAGTCTCCACTGAGAAGTCTACCGGTAACTACTGTTAAAGTCTCTACTGAGTAGTCTACCGGTAACTACTGTTAAAGTCTCCACTGAGAAGTCTACCGGTAACTACTGTTAAAGTCTCCACTGAGTAGTCTACCGGTAACTACTGTTAAAGTCTCTACTGAGAAGTCTACCGGTAACTACTGTTAAAGTCTCCACTGAGAAGTATACCGGTAACTACTCTTAAAGTCTCCACTGAGAAGTCTACCGGTAACTACTGTTAAAGTCTCTACTGAGTAGTCTACCGGTAACTACTGTTAAAGTCTCCACTGAGAAGTCTACCGGTAACTACTGTTAAAGTCTCCACTGAGTAGTCTACCGGTAACTACTGTTAAAGTCTCTACTGAGAAGTCTACCGGTAACTACTGTTAAAGTCTCCACTGAGAAGTCTACAGGTAACTACTGTTAAAGTCTCCACTGAGTAGTCTACCGATAACTACTGTTAAAATCTCCACTGAGTAGTCTACCGGTAACTACTGTTAAAGTCTCTACTGAGAAGTCTACCGGTAACTACTGTTAAAGTCTCCACTGAGTAGTCTACCGGTAACTACTGTTAAAGTCTCTACTGAGTAGTCTACCGGTAACTACTGTTAAAGTCTCCACTGAGTAGTCTACCGGTAACTACTGTTAAAGTCTCCACTGAGTAGTCTACCGGTAACTACTGTTAAAGTCTCTACTGAGTAGTCTACCGGTAACTACTGTTAAAGTCTCCACTGAGTAGTCTACCGGTAACTACTGTTAAAGTCTCTACTGAGTAGTCTACCGGTAACTACTGTTAAAGTCTCTACTGAGTAGTCTACCGGTAACTACTGTTAAAGTCTCCACTGAGTAGTCTACCGGTAACTACTGTTAAAGTCTCTACTGAGTAGTCTACCGGTAACTACTGTTAAAGTCTCTACTGAGAAGTCTACCGGTAACTACTGTTAAAGTCTCTACTGAGTAGTCTACCGGTAACTACTGTTAAAGTCTCCACTGAGTAGTCTACCGGTAACTACTGTTAAAGTCTCTACTGAGAAGTCTACCGGTAAGTACTGTTAAAGTCTCCACTGAGTAGTCTACCGGTAACTACTGTTAAAGTCTCCACTGAGTAGTCTACCGGTAACTACTATTAAAGTCTCTACTGAGAAGTCTACCGGTAACTACTGTTAAAGTCTCTACTGAGTAGTCTACCGGTAACTACTGTTAAAGTCTCCTCTGAGTAGTCTACCGGTAACTACTGTTAAAGTCTCTACTTAGTAGTCTACCGGTAACTACTGTTAAAGTCTCTACTGAGAAGTCTACCGGTAACTACTGTTAAAGTCTCTACTGAGTAGTCTACCGGTAACTACTGTTAAAGTCTCCACTGAGTAGTCTACCGGTAACTACTGTTAAAGTCTCTACTGAGTAGTCTACCGGTAACTACTGTTAAAGTCTCCACTGAGTAGTCTACCGGTAACTACTGTTAAAGTCTCTACTGAGTAGTCTACCGGTAACTACTG
Organism: Coregonus lavaretus; assembly: GCF_964263955.1. NCBI lineage: Eukaryota > Metazoa > Chordata > Actinopteri > Salmoniformes > Salmonidae > Coregonus > Coregonus lavaretus. Next base: position 10,296 of record NW_028162485.1, read on the forward strand.
TTAAAGTCTCTACTGAGAAGTCTACCGGTAACTACTGTTAAAGTCTCCACTGAGTAGTCTACCGGTAACTACTGTTAAAGTTTCCACTGAGTAGTCTACCGGTAACTACTGTTAAAGTCTCTACTGAGAAGTCTACCGGTAACTACTGTTAAAGTCTCTAATGAAAAGTCTACCGGTAACTACTGTTAAAGTCTCCACTGAGTAGTCTACCGGTAACTACTGTTAAAGTCTCCACTGAGTAGTCTACCGGTAACTACTGTTAAAGTCTCTACTGAGTAGTCTACCGGTAACTACTGTTAAAGTCTCTACTGAGTTATCTACCGGTAACTACTGTTAATGTCTCTACTGAGTAGTCTACCGGTAACTGCTGTTAAAGTCTCCACTGAGTAGTCTACCGGTAACTGCTGTTAAAGTCTCTACTGAGAAGTCTACCGGTAACTACTGTTAAAGTCTCCACTGAGAAGTCTACCGGTAACTACTGTTAAAGTCTCTACTGAGTAGTCTACCGGTAACTACTGTTAAAGTCTCCACTGAGTAGTCTACCGGTAACTACTGTTAAAGTCTCTACTGAGTAGTCTACCGGTAACTACTGTTAAAGTCTCTACTGAGTAGTCTACTGGTAACTACTGTTAAAGTCTCCACTGAGTAGTCTACCGGTAACTACTGTTAAAGTCTCTACTGAGTAGTCTACCGGTAACTACTGTTAAAGTCTCTACTGAGAAGTCTACCGGTAACTACTGTTAAAGTCTCTACTGAGTAGTCTACCGGTAACTACTGTTAAAGTCTCCACTGAGTAGTCTACCGGTAACTACTGTTAAAGTCTCTACTGAGAAGTCTACCGGTAACTACTGTTAAAGTCTCCACTGAGTAGTCTACCGGTAACTACTGTTAAAGTCTCCACTGAGTAGTCTACCGGTAACTACTATTAAAGTCTCTACTGAGAAGTCTACCGGTAACTACTGTTAAAGTCTCTACTGAGTAGTCTACCGGTAACTACTGTTAAAGTCTCCTCTGAGTAGTCTACCGGTAACTACTGTTAAAGTCTCTACTTAGTAGTCTACCGGTAACTACTGTTAAAGTCTCTACTGAGAAGTCTACCGGTAACTACTGTTAAAGTCTCTACTGAGTAGTCTACCGGTAACTACTGTTAAAGTCTCTACTGAGTAGTCTACCGGTAACTACTGTTAAAGTCTCTACTGAGAAGTCTACCGGTAACTACTGTTAAAGTCTCTACTGAGTAGTCTACCGGTAACTACTGTTAAAGTCTCCACTGAGTAGTCTACCGGTAACTACTGTTAAAGTCTCTACTGAGAAGTCTACCGGTAACTACTGTTAAAGTCTCCACTGAGTAGTCTACCGGTAACTACTGTTAAAGTCTCCACTGAGTAGTCTACCGGTAACTACTATTAAAGTCTCTACTGAGAAGTCTACCGGTAACTACTGTTAAAGTCTCTACTGAGTAGTCTACCGGTAACTACTGTTAAAGTCTCCTCTGAGTAGTCTACCGGTAACTACTGTTAAAGTCTCTACTTAGTAGTCTACCGGTAACTACTGTTAAAGTCTCTACTGAGAAGTCTACCGGTAACTACTGTTAAAGTCTCTACTGAGTAGTCTACCGGTAACTACTGTTAAAGTCTCCACTGAGTAGTCTACCGGTAACTACTGATAAAGTCTCTACTGAGTAGTCTACCGGTAACTACTGTTAAAGTCTCCACTGAGTAGTCTACCGGTAACTACTGTTAAAGTCTCTACTGAGAAGTCTACCGGTAACTACTGTTAAAGTCTCCACTGAGTAGTCTACCGGTAACTACTGTTAAAGTTTCCACTGAGTAGTCTACCGGTAACTACTGTTAAAGTCTCTACTGAGAAGTCTACCGGTAACTACTGTTAAAGTCTCTAATGAAAAGTCTACCGGTAACTACTGTTAAAGTCTCCACTGAGTAGTCTACCGGTAACTACTGTTAAAGTCTCCACTGAGTAGTCTACCGATAACTACTGTTAAAGTCTCTACTGAGTAGTCTACCGGTAACTACTGTTAAAGTCTCTACTGAGTTATCTACCGGTAACTACTGTTAATGTCTCTACTGAGTAGTCTACCGGTAACTGCTGTTAAAGTCTCCACTGAGTAGTCTACCGGTAACTGCTGTTAAAGTCTCTACTGAGAAGTCTACCGGTAACTACTGTTAAAGTCTCCACTGAGAAGTCTACCGGTAACTACTGTTAAAGTCTCTACTGAGTAGTCTACCGGTAACTACTGTTAAAGTCTCTACTGAGAAGTCTACCGGTAACTACTTTTAAAGTCTCTACTGAGAAGTCTACCGGTAACTACTGTTAAAGTCCCCACTGAGTAGTCTACCGGTAACTACTGTTAAAGTCTCCACTGAGTAGTCTACCGGTAACTACTGTTAAAGTCTCCACTGAGAAGTCTACCGGTAACTACTGTTAAAGTCTCCACTGAGAAGTCTACCGGTAACTACTGTTAAAGTCTCTACTGAGTAGTCTACCGGTAACTACTGTTAAAGTCTCCACTGAGTAGTCTACCGGTAACTACTGTTAAAGTCTCTACTGAGTAGTCTACCGGTAACTACTGTTAAAGTCTCCACTGAGTAGTCTACCGGTAACTACTGTTAAAGTCTCCACTGAGTAGTCTACCGGTAACTACTGTTAAAGTCTCCACTGAGTAGTCTACCGGTAACTACTGTTAAAGTCTCTACTGAGTAGTCTACCGGTAACTACTGTTAAAGTCTCTACTGAGAAGTCTACCGGTAACTACTGATAAAGTCTCCACTGAGAAGTGTACCGGTAACTACTGTTAAAGTCTCCACTGAGTAGTCTACCGGTAACTACTGTTAAAGTCTCAACTGAGAAGTCTACCGGTAACTACTGTTAAAGTCTCTACTGAGTAGTCTACCGGTAACTACTGTTAAAGTCTCCACTGAGTAGTCTACCGGTAACTACTGTTAAAGTCTCCACTGAGTAGTCTACCGGTAACTACTGTTAAAGTCTCTACTGAGTAGTCTACCGGTAACTACTGTTAAAGTCTCTACTGAGTAGTCTACCGGTAACTACTGTTAAAGTCTCCACTGAGTAGTCTACCGGTAACTACTGTTAAAGTCTCTACTGAGTAGTCTACCGGTAACTACTGTTAAAGTCTCTACTGAGAAGTCTACCGGTAACTACTGATAAAGTCTCCACTGAGAAGTGTACCGGTAACTACTGTTAAAATCTCCACTGAGTAGTCTACCGGTAACTACTGTTAAAGTCTCGACTGAGAAGTCTACCGGTAACTACTGTTAAAGTCTCTACTGAGTAGTCTACCGGTAACTACTGTTAAAGTCTCCACTGAGTAGTCTACCGGTAACTACTGTTAAAGTCTCTACTGAGTAGTCTACCGGTAACTACTGTTAAAGTCTCTACTGAGTAGTCTACCGGTAACTACTGTTAAAGTCTCCACTGAGTAGTCTACCGGTAACTACTGTTAAAGTCTCTACTGAGTAGTCTACCGGTAACTACTGTTAAAGTCTCTACTGAGAAGTCTACCGGTAACTACTGTTAAAGTCTCTACTGAGTAGTCTACCGGTAACTACTGTTAAAGTCTCCACTGAGTAGTCTACCGGTAACTACTGTTAAAGTCTCTACTGAGAAGTCTACCGGTAACTACTGTTAAAGTCTCCACTGAGAAGTCTACCGGTAACTACTGTTAAAGTCTCCACTGAGTAGTCTACCGGTAACTACTGTTAAAGTCTCTACTGAGTAGTCTACCGGTAACTACTGTTAAAGTCTCTACTGAGAAGTCTACCGGTAACTACTGATAAAGTCTCCACTGAGAAGTGTACCGGTAACTACTGTTAAAGTCTCCACTGAGTAGTCTACCGGTAACTACTGTTAAAGTCTCAACTGAGAAGTCTACCGGTAACTACTGTTAAAGTCTCTACTGAGAAGTCTACCGGTAACTACTGTTAAAGTCTCTACTGAGTAGTCTACCGGTAACTACTGTTAAAGTCTCCTCTGAGTAGTCTACCGGTAACTACTGTTAAAGTCTCTACTTAGTAGTCTACCGGTAACTACTGTTAAAGTCTCTACTGAGAAGTCTACCGGTAACTACTGTTAAAGTCTCTACTGAGTAGTCTACCGGTAACTACTGTTAAAGTCTCCACTGAGTAGTCTACCGGTAACTACTGATAAAGTCTCTACTGAGTAGTCTACCGGTAACTACTGTTAAAGTCTCCACTGAGTAGTCTACCGGTAACTACTGTTAAAGTCTCTACTGAGTAGTCTACCGGTAACTACTGTTAAAGTCTCTACTGAGAAGTCTACCGGTAACTACTGTTAAAGTCTCCACTGAGTAGTCTACCGGTAACTACTGTTAAAGTTTCCACTGAGTAGTCTACCGGTAACTACTGTTAAAGTCTCTACTGAGAAGTCTACCGGTAACTACTGTTAAAGTCTCTAATGAAAAGTCTACCGGTAACTACTGTTAAAGTCTCCACTGAGTAGTCTACCGGTAACTACTGTTAAAGTCTCCACTGAGTAGTCTACCGATAACTACTGTTAAAGTCTCTACTGAGTAGTCTACCGGTAACTACTGTTAAAGTCTCTACTGAGTTATCTACCGGTAACTACTGTTAATGTCTCTACTGAGTAGTCTACCGGTAACTGCTGTTAAAGTCTCCACTGAGTAGTCTACCGGTAACTGCTGTTAAAGTCTCTACTGAGAAGTCTACCGGTAACTACTGTTAAAGTCTCCACTGAGAAGTCTACCGGTAACTACTGTTAAAGTCTCTACTGAGTAGTCTACCGGTAACTACTGTTAAAGTCTCTACTGAGAAGTCTACCGGTAACTACTTTTAAAGTCTCTACTGAGAAGTCTACCGGTAACTACTGTTAAAGTCCCCACTGAGTAGTCTACCGGTAACTACTGTTAAAGTCTCCACTGAGTAGTCTACCGGTAACTACTGTTAAAGTCTCCACTGAGAAGTCTACCGGTAACTACTGTTAAAGTCTCCACTGAGAAGTCTACCGGTAACTACTGTTAAAGTCTCTACTGAGTAGTCTACCGGTAACTACTGTTAAAGTCTCCACTGAGAAGTCTACCGGTAACAACTGTTAAAATCTCCACTGAGAAGTCTACCGGTAACTACTGTTAAAGTCTCCACTGAGTAGTCTACCGGTAACTACTGTTAAAGTCTCCACTGAGAAGTCTACCGGTAACTACTGTTAAAGTCTCTACTGAGTAGTCTACCGGTAACTACTGTTAAAGTCTCTACTGAGAAGTCTACCGGTAACTACTGTTAAAGTCTCTACTGAGTAGTCTACCGGTAACTACTGTTAAAGTCTCCACTGAGTAGTCTACCGGTAACTACTGTTAAAGTCTCTACTGAGTAGTCTACCGGTAACTACTGTTAAAGTCTCTACTGAGAAGTCTACCGGTAACTACTGTTAAAGTCTCTACTGAGTAGTCTACCGGTAACTACTGTTAAAGTCTCCACTGAGTAGTCTACCGGTAACTACTGTTAAAGTCTCTACTGAGTAGTCTACCGGTAACTACTGTTAAAGTCTCCACTGAGTAGTCTACCGGTAACTACTGTTAAAGTCTCCACTGAGTAGTCTACCGGTAACTACTGTTAAAGTCTCCACTGTGTAGTCTACCGGTAACTACTGTTAAAGTCTCTACTGAGTAGTCTACCGGTAACTACTGTTAAAGTCTCTACTGAGAAGTCTACCGGTAACTACTGTTAAAGTCTCTACTGAGTAGTCTACCGGTAACTACTGTTAAAGTCTCCACTGAGTAGTCTACCGGTAACTACTCTTAAAGTCTCCACTGAGAAGTCTACCGGTAACTACTGTTAAAGTCTCCACTGAGTAGTCTACCGGTAACTGCTGTTAAAGTCTCCACTGAGTAGTCTACCGGTAACTACTGTTAAAGTCTCTACTGAGTAGTCTACCGGTAACTACTGTTAAAGTCTCCACTGAGTAGTCTACCGGTAACTGCTGTTAAAGTCTCTACTGAGTAGTCTACCGGTAACTACTGTTAAAGTCTCCACTGAGTAGTCTACCGGTAACTACTGTTAAAGTCTCTACTGAGAAGTCTACCGGTAACTACTGTTAAAGTCTCTACTGAGAAGTCTACCGGTAACTACTGTTAATGTCTCCACTGAGAAGTCTACCGGTAACTACTGTTAAAGTCTCTACTGAGAAGTCTACCGGTAACTACTGTTAAAGTCTCTACTGAGAAGTCTACCGGTAACTACTGTTAAAGTCTCCACTGAGAGGTCTACCGGTAAATACTCTTAAAGTCTCCACTGAGTAGTCTACCGGTAACTACTGTTAAAGTCTCCACTGAGAGGTCTACCGGTAAATACTCTTAAAGTCTCCACTGAGTAGTCTACCGGTAACTACTGTTAAAGTCTCCACTGAGTAGTCTACCGGTAACTACTGTTAAAGTCTCCACTGAGTAGTCTACCGGTAACTACTGTTAAAGTTTCCACTGAGTAGTCTACCGGTAACTACTGTTAAAGTCTCTACTGAGAAGTCTACCGGTAACTACTGTTAAAGTCTCCACTGAGTAGTCTACCGGTAACTACTGTTAAAGTCTCCACTGAGTAGTCTACCGGTAACTACTGTTAAAGTCTCCACTGTGTAGTCTACCGGTAACTACTGTTAAAGTCTCTACTGAGTAGTCTACCGGTAACTACTGTTAAAGTCTCTACTGAGAAGTCTACCGGTAACTACTGTTAAAGTCTCTACTGAGTAGTCTACCGGTAACTACTGTTAAAGTCTCCACTGAGTAGTCTACCGGTAACTACTGTTAAAGTCTCCACTGAGAAGTCTACCGGTAACTACTGTTAAAGTCTCCACTGAGTAGTCTACCGGTAACTGCTGTTAAAGTCTCCACTGAGTAGTCTACCGGTAACTACTGTTAAAGTCTCTACTGAGTAGTCTACCGGTAACTACTGTTAAAGTCTCCACTGAGTAGTCTACCGGTAACTGCTGTTAAAGTCTCCACTGAGTAGTCTACCGGTAACTACTGTTAAAGTCTCCACTGAGTAGTCTACCGGTAACTACTGTTAAAGTCTCCACTGAGTAGTCTACCGGTATCTACTGTTAAAGTCTCCACTGAGAAGTCTACCGGTAACTACTGTTAATGTCTCCACTGAGAAGTCTACCGGTAACTACTGTTAAAGTCTCTACTGAGAAGTCTACCGGTAACTACTGTTAAAGTCTCCACTGAGAGGTCTACCGGTAAATACTCTTAAAGTCTCCACTGAGTAGTCTACCGGTAACTACTGTTAAAGTCTCCACTGAGTAGTCTACCGGTAACTACTGTTAAAGTCTCCGCTGAGAAGTCTACCGGTAACTGCTGTTAAAGTCTCCACTGAGTAGTCTACCGGTAACTACTGTTAAAGTCTCCACTGAGTAGTCTACCGGTAACTACTGTTAAAGTCTCCACTGAGTAGTCTACCGGTAACTACTGTTAAAGTCTCCACTGAGAAGTCTACCGGTAACTACTGTTAAAGTCTCCACTGAGTAGTCTACCGGTAACTACTGTTAAAGTCTCCACTGAGTAGTCTACCGGTAACTACTGTTAAAGTCTCCACTGAGAAGTCTACCGGTAACTACTGTGTTTGTGTGTGCACATGTTTGCGTAGGTGTTTGTGTGCAGAGACCAGAAAGTGTTTGCTCATATGAAATGGTTTATTGTGTGTTTACTCACTTATAACACCAGCCATGTTGAGTTAGGGATATATTCTATAACACCTGCCATTTTGAGTTAGGGTTAGATTCTAAACATTTCATGTTGAGTTAGGGTTAGATTCTAAACATTTCATGTTGAGTTAGGGTTAGATTCTAAACATTTCATGTTGAGTTAGGGTTAGATTCTAAACATTTCATGTTGAGTTAGGGTTAGATTCTAAACATTTCATGTTGAGTTAGGGTTAGATTCTAAACATTTCATGTTGAGTTAGGGTTAGATTCTAAACATTTCATGTTGAGTTAGTGTCATGTGAATTTCTATCTCTAATTCAACCTAAGCTTGAATCATTACCAGAGGTTGTAAGGCTCTGGTTTTAATCATCAATGATTCAAGGTCCACAACCACGAAGAAGGATTTTTTGTATGTTTATTCATGGAGAGCTCTGGGGCCAAAGACCCAAACATACGATTTTATACGTCCTGAACTTGACTCCTCCCACCTTTAGGTGGGTTTTCTAAACAGTTTCCGCCTTCCCCCTTGAATGTTAAGTACCGCCCCCTCTGTTAGTGGTTTGACACTACCATGATAATTCTAACATTTATACTGTATTTGGGGTGAAATCCTTTAGTCATTGTTCTTAAAATCCAAATTAATCTAACAGTTAGGGATAGATTCTATAACAGCTGCCATGTTGAGTTAGGGTTAGATTCTATAACAGCTGCCATGTTGAGTTAGGGTTAGATTCTAAAAAATTCAGTTAGGGTTAGATTCTAAACATTTCATGTTGAGTTAGGGATACATTCTATAACACCTGCCATGTTGAGTTAGGGATAGATTATATAACAGCTGCCATGTTGAGTTAGGGTTAGATTCTAAACATGTCATGTTGAGTTAGGGTTAGATTCTAAACATGTCATGTTGAGTTAGGGTTAGATTCTATAACAGCTGCCATGTTGAGATAGGGTTAGATTCTATAACACCTGCCATGTTGAGTTAGGGATAGATTCTATAACACCTTCCATGTTGAGTTAGGGTTAGATTCTAAACATGTCATGTTGAGTTAGGGTTAGATTCTATAACAGCTGCCATGTTGAGTTAGGGTTAGATTCTAAACATGTCATGTTGAGTTAGGGTTAGATTCTATAACAGCTGCCATGTTGAGTTAGGGTTAGATTCTATAACAGCTGCCATGCTGAGTTAGAGTTAGATTCTACAACACCTGCCATGTTGAGTTAAGGTTAGATTCTATAACAGCTGCCATGTTGAGTTAGGGATAGATTCTAAACATTTCATGTTGAGTTAGGGTTAGTTTCTAAACATTTCATGTTGAGTTAGGGGTTAGATTCTAAACATTTCATGTTGAGTTAGGGTTAGATTCTATAACAGCTGCCATGTTGAGTTAGGGTTATATTCTAAACATTTCATGTTGAGTTAGGGTTAGATTCTAAACATTTCATGTTGAGTTAGGGATAGATTCTAAACATTTCAGTTAGGGTTAGATTCTATAACACCTGCCATGTTGAGTTAGGGTTATATTCTATAACACCTGCCATGTTGAGTTAGGGTTATATTCTAAACATTTCATGTTGAGTTAGGGTTAGATTCTAAACATTTCAGTTAGGGTTAGATTCTAAACATGTCATGTTGAGTTAGGGTTAGATTCTAAAACAGCTGCCATGTTGAGTTAGGGTTAGATTCTAAAACAGCTGCCATGTTGAGTTAGGGTTTGATTCTAAACATTTCATGTTGAGTTAGGGTTAGATTCTAAACATTTCATGTTGAGTTAGGGTTAGATTCTAAACATTTCAATTTGAGTTAGGGATAGATTCTAAAAATTTCAGTTAGGGTTAGATTCTAAACATTTCATGTTGAGTTAGGGTTAGATTCTAAACATTTCATGTTGAGTTAGGGATTGATTCTATAACAGCTGCCATGTTGAGTTAGGGTTAGATTCTATAACACCTGCCATGTTGAGTTAGGGATAGATTATATAACACCTGCCATGTTGAGTTAGGGATAGATTATATAACACCTGCCATGTTGAGTTAGGGTTAGATTCTAAACATGTCATGTTGAGTTAGGGTTAGATTCTAAACATTTCATGTTGAGTTTGGGTTAGATTCTATAACACCTGCCATGTTGAGTTAGGGATAGATTCTATAACACCTGCCATGTTGAGTTAGGGTTAGATTCTAAACATTTCATGTTGAGTTAGGGTTAGATTCTAAACATGTATGTTGAGTTAGGGATAGATTCTAAATATTTCATGTTGAGTTAGGGTCAGATTCTAAACATTTCATGTTGAGTTAGGGTTTGATTCTAAACATTTCATGTTGAGTTAGAGTTAGATTCTAAACATTTCATGTTGAGTTAGGGTTAGATTCTAAACATGTCATGTTGAGTTAGGGTTAGATTCTATAACACCTGCCATGTTGAGTTAGGGTTAGATTCTAAACATGTCATGTTGAGTTAGGGTTAGATTCTATAACAGCTGCCATGTTGAGTTAGGGTTAGATTCTAAACATGTCATGTTGAGTTAGGGTTAGATTCTATAACAGCTGCCATGTTGAGATAGGGTTAGATTCTATAACACCTGCCATGTTGAGTTAGGGATAGATTCTATAACACCTTCCATGTTGAGTTAGGGATAGATTCTAAACATGTCATGTTGAGTTAGGGTTAGATTCTATAACACCTGCCATGTTGAGTTAGGGTTAGATTCTAAACATGTCATGTTGAGTTAGGGTTAGATTCTATAACAGCTGCCATGTTGAGTTAGGGTTAGATTCTAAACATGTCATGTTGAGTTAGGGTTAGATTCTATAACAGCTGCCATGTTGAGTTAGGGATAGATTCTAAACATTTCATGTTGAGTTAGGGTTAGTTTCTAAACATTTCATGTTGAGTTAGGGTTAGATTCTAAACATTTCATGTTGAGTTAGGGTTAGATTCTAAACATGTCATGTTGAGTTAGGGTTAGATTCTATAACAGCTGCCATGTTGAGTTAGGCTTATATTCTAAACATTTCATGTTGAGTTAGGGTTAGATTCTAAACATTTCATGTTGAGTTAGGGATAGATTCTAAACATTTCAGTTAGGGTTAGATTCTATAACACCTGCCATGTTGAGTTAGGGTTATATTCTATAACACCTGCCATGTTGAGTTAGGGTTATATTCTAAACATTTCATGTTGAGTTAGGGTTAGATTCTAAACATTTCAGTTAGGGTTAGATTCTAAACATGTCATGTTGAGTTAGGGTTAGATTCTAAAACAGCTGCCATGTTGAGTTAGGTTTAGATTCTAAAACAGCTGCCATGTTGAGTTAGGGTTAGATTCTAAACATTTCATGTTGAGTTAGGGTTAGATTCTAAACATTTCATGTTGAGTTAGGGATAGATTCTAAACATTTCATGTTGAGTTAGGGTTAGATTCTAAACATTTCAATTTGAGTTAGGGATAGATCCTAAAAATTTCAGTCAGGGTTAGATTCTAAACATTTCATGTTGAGTTAGGGTTGGATTCTAAACATTTCATGTTGAGTTAGGGTTAGATTCTAAACATTTCATGTTGAGTTAGGGTTAGATTCTAAACATTTCATGTTGAGTTAGGGATTCATTCTATAACAGCTGCCATGTTGAGTTAGGGTTAGATTCTATAACACCTGCCATGTTGAGTTAGGGATAGATTATATAACACCTGCCATGTTGAGTTAGGGATAGATTCTATAACACCTTCCATGTTGAGTTAGGGTTAGATTCTAAACATGTCATGTTGAGTTAGGGTTAGATTCTATAACAGCTGCCATGTTGAGTTAGGGTTAGATTCTAAACATGTCATGTTGAGTTAGGGTTAGATTCTATAACAGCTGCCATGTTGAGTTAGGGTTAGATTCTATAACAGCTGCCATGTTGAGTTAGAGTTAGATTCTATAACACCTGCCATGTTGAGTTAAGGTTAGATTCTATAACAGCTGCCATGTTGAGTTAGGGATAGATTCTAAACATTTCATGTTGAGTTAGGGTTAGTTTCTAAACATTTCATGTTGAGTTAGGGTTAGATTCTAAACATTTCATGGTGAGTTAGGGTTAGATTCTAAACATGTCATGTTGAGTTAGGGTTAGATTCTATAACAGCTGCCATGTTGAGTTAGGCTTATATTCTAAACATTTCATGTTGAGTTAGGGTTAGATTCTAAACATTTCATGTTGAGTTGGGGATAGATTCTAAACATTTCAGTTAGGGTTAGATTCTATAACACCTGCCATGTTGAGTTAGGGTTATATTCTATAACACCTGCCATGTTGAGTTAGGGTTAGATTCTAAAACAGCTGCCATGTTGAGTTAGGGTTAGATTCTAAACATTTCATGTTGAGTTAGGGTTAGATTCTAAACATTTCATGTTGAGTTAGGGATAGATTCTAAACATTTCATGTTGAGTTAGGGTTAGATTCTAAACATTTCAATTTGAGTTAGGGATAGATTCTAAAAATTTCAGTTAGGGTTAGATTCTAAACATTTCATGTTGAGTTAGGGTTAGATTCTAAACATTTCATGTTGAGTTAGGGTTAGATTCTAAACATTTCATGTTGAGTTAGGGTTAGATTCTAAACATTTCATGTTGAGTTAGGGATTCATTCTATAACAGCTGCCATGTTGAGTTAGGGTTAGATTCTATAACACCTGCCATGTTGAGTTAGGGATAGATTATATAACACCTGCCATGTTGAGTTAGGGTTAGATTCTAAACATGTCATGTTGAGTTAGGGTTAGATTCTAAACATTTCATGTTGAGTTTGGGTTAGATTCTATAACACCTGCCATGTTGAGTTAGGGATAGATTCTATAACACCTGCCATGTTGAGTTAGGGTTAGATTCTAAACATTTCATGTTGAGTTAGGGTTAGATTCTAAACATTTATGTTGAGTTAGGGATAGATTCTAAATATTTCATGTTGAGTTAGGGTTAGATTCTAAACATTTATGTTGAGTTAGGGTTTGATTCTAAACATTTCATGTTGAGTTAGAGTTAGATTCTAAACATTTCATGTTGAGTTAGGGTTAGATTCTAAACATTTCATGTTGAGTTAGGGATAGATTCTATAACACCTGCCATTTTGAGTTAGGGTTAGATTCTAAACATTTCATGTTGAGTTAGGGTTAGATTCTAAACATTTCATGTTGAGTTAGGGTTAGATTCTAAACATTTCATGTTGAGTTAGGGTTAGATTCTAAACATTTCATGTTGAGTTAGGGTTAGATTCTAAACATTTCATGTTGAGTTAGGGTTAGATTCTAAACAGTTCATGTTGAGTTAGGGTTAGATTCTAAACATTTCATGTTGAGTTAGGGTTAGATTCTAAACATTTCATGTTGAGTTAGGGTTAGATTCTAAACATTTCATGTTGAGTTAGGGATTGATTCTATAACAGCTGCCATGTTGAGTTAGGGATGATTCTATAACACCTGCCATGTTGAGTTAGGGATAGATTATATAACACCTGCCATGTTGAGTTAGGGTTAAATTCTAAACATGTCATGTTGAGTTAGGGATAGATTCTATAACAGCTACCATGTTGAGTTAGGGTTAGATTCTATAACACCTGCCATGTTGAGTTGGGGATAGATTCTATAACAGCTGCCATGTTGAGTTAGGGTTAGATTCTATAACACCTGCCATGTTGAGTTAAGGTTAGATTCTATAACAGCTGCCATGTTGAGTTAGGGTTAGATTCTAAACATTTCATGTTTAGTTAGGGTTAGATTAGTGATGGCTGTCTGATTGAAGCTGAAGTCTACATCCCAAATGGCACCCTATTCTCCTATGGGCCCTGGTCAAAAGTAGTGCACTATTAATAGGGAATAGGGTGCCATTTGGAACACAGATGTCAGCTTCAATTAGACAGCCATCACTAACAGCTAGTTCCATCTGGTTCAAGCCTTAACATTATCATTGCAGCCCAAAGGAGGGATTCACACTCCCAACGCCCTGGCCTCGGCTCATAATGGAGAAACCAGGCTGGTGCTAAGTGGACGTTAAATAGGAGAACAAACAGATCTCAGTGCAGGCTTGGAGCTTTACGTGGGTATGGAGACAATGTTTTTAGGCCGGCTAAGGCCTCGCTCTCAATTTCAAATTCAACTTCAATTTAAAGGCTTTATTGGCATCGGAAACGCATGTTAACGTTGCCAAAGCAAGTGAAGCAGATAGTAAACAAAAGTGAAATAAACAATCAATATTAACAGTAAACATTACACTCAGAAGTTCCGAAAAGAATAAAGACATTTCAAATGTCATATTATGTCTATATACAGTGTTGTAACAATGTTCAAATAGTTAAAGTACATATGGGAAAATAAATAAGCATAAATATAGGTTGTATTTACAATTGTGTTTGTTCTTCACTGGTTGCCCTTTTCAGGTCACAAATATTGCTGCTGTGATGGCACACTGTGGTTTTTTACCCAGTAGATAAGGGAGTTCTTTGTGGATCTCTATAATCTGAGGGAAATATGTGTCTCTAATATTGTCATACATTTGGCAGGAGGTTAGGAAGTGCAGCTCAGTTTCCACCTCATTTTGTAGGCAGTGTGCACATAGCCTGTCTTCTCTTGAGAGCCAGGTCTGCCTATGGCGGCCTTTCTCAATAGCAAGCCTATGCTCACTGAGTCTGTACATAGTCAAAGCTTTCCTTAAGTTTGGGTCAGTCACAGTGGTCAGGTATTCTGCCACTGTGTACTCTCTGTTTAGGGCCAAATAACATTCTAGTTTGCTCAGTTTTTTTTGTTAATCCTGTCCAATCTGTCAAGTAATTCTCTTTTTGTTTTCTCATGATTTGGTTGGGTCTAATTGTGTTGTTGTCGTCCTGGGGCTCTGTGGGGTCTGTTTGTGTTTGTGAACAGAGCCCCAGGACCAGGTCACTTAGGGGACTCTTCTCCAAGTTCATCTCTCTGTAGGTGATGGCTTTGTTATGGAAGGTTTGGGAATCGCATCCTTTTAAGTGGTTATAGAATTTAATGGCTCTTTTCTGGATTTATTCTAGATTTTTCTGGATCTCTCTCTCTCTCTCTCTCTCTCTCTCTCTCTCTCTCTCTCTCTCTCTCTCTCTCTCTCTCTCTCTCTCTCTCTCTCTCTCTCTCTCTCTCTCTCTCTCTCTCTCTCTCTCTCTCTCTCTCTCTCTCTCTCTCTCTCTCTCTCTCTCTCTCTCTCTCTCTCTCTCTCTCTCTCTCTCTCTCTCTCTCTCTCTCTCTCTCTCTCTCTCTCTCTCTCTCTCTCTCTCTCTCTCTCTCTCTCTCTCTCTCTCTCTCTCTCTCTCTCTCTCTCTCTCTCTCTCTCTCTCTCTCTCTCTCTCGAATTGATTAGGTAAAAGTCCTCCACTACGACGTAGAGTGCTCTGAGACTGCATCCTGAATTGTAGACTATTCCATAGGGCCCTGATCAATATAAGTTAATTATAAAAAATGGTAGGAATCCATTGCTATGGGTTAAAGTGATAGATTAATTATTACACCCTGAAACTGTGTATAATGTGTTAGAAATGTGTGAGTGTAGGACCAGTAAAGGCTATGGCATTGAGCCACTATTTAGCAATGTGAGTAAGAGTTAGGCCAGACAACAAAGACAACTGAGAAACTAAGATAAAGAGGCCTCCCAATTTAGGGAGGGGAGAAACTGTTATGAAAACATGGTGCAGAATATTGTGAGAACGGCAATAACTGAGTAATGCAGGGAGTAGGATATGTGTATGTATGTGTGTATGCATGTGTGTACATGTGTGTGTGTGAACTGAAGGTCAGTAGAGCAGTTTTAGAGTGGAAAACTACAGCCCGCCTACAGAGGGGAGGGATTTCTTTTTGTATGACGTATGAGTATAAAAGATGGACTCTGAAATTGTGATGGCAGAATTCTCAATTAATAAATATCTCTGACTATGTAGACCGGGACTCTGGCCGTTACTTAAATCCCAAAAGACGCACAGAGACACTAAAATAGTTTGTTAAATAATTCACATAACATAAAGACGGTAGGAATCCATTGCTATGGGTTTGGTGCCAGGATAACAACCTCTCCCTCAACGTGACCAAGACAAAGGAGATGATTGTGGACTACAGGAAAAAAAAAGAGGACTGAGCACGCCCCCATTCTCATCGACGGGGCTGTAGTGGAACAGGTTGAGAGCTTCAAGTTCCTTGGTGTCCACATCACCAACGAACTATCATGGTCCAAACACACCAAGACAGTCGTGAAGAGGGCACAACAAAGCCTATTCCCCCTCAGGAGACTGAAAAGATTTGGCATGGGTCCTCAGCTCCTCAAAAAAATCTACAGCTGCACCATCGAGAGCATCCTGACTGGTTGCATCACCGCCTGGTATGGCAACTGCTTGGCCTCCGACCGCAAGGCACTACAGAGGGTAGTGCGTACGGCCCAGTACATCACTGGGGCCAAGCTTCCTGCCATCCAGGACCTCTATACCAGGCGGTGTCAGAGGAAAGCCCTCAAAATTGTCAAAGACTCCAGCCACCCTAGTCATAGACTGTTCTCTCTGCTACGGCAAGCGGTACCGGAGTGCCAAGTCTAGGTCCAAAAGACTTCTCAACAGCTTCTACCCCCAAGCCATAAGACTCCTGAACAGCTAATCATGGCTACCCGGACTATTTGCACTGCCCCCCCACCCCATCCTTTTATGCTGCTGCTACTCTGTTAATTATTTATGCATAGTCACTTTAACTCTACCCACATGTACATATTATTTCAACTACCTCAACTAGCCGGTGCCCCCGCACATTGACTCTGCACCGGTACCCCCCTGTATATATACCCTCCCTACTGTTATTTTATTTTACTTCTGCTCTTTTTTTCTGAACACTTACTTTTTTGTTAAAAAATAAATGCACTGTTGGTTAAGGGCTGTAAGTAAGCATTTCACTGTAATGTCTGCACCTGTTGTATTCGGCGCATGTGGCCAATAAAATTTGATTTGATTTGATTTGATTTAAAGACGGTAGGAATCCATTGCTATGGGTTAAAGTCGGTAGGAATCCTTCGCTATGGGTTATAGATGGTATTAATCCATTGCTACGGGTTACAGATGGTTGGAATCCTATGCTATGGGTTAAATATGGTAGGAATCCATTACTATGGGTTAAATATGGTAGGAATCCATTGCTCTCTCTCTTTCTCTCTGATATTCTTTGAAGTGTATAGGTCTATTTATAAGTGGTGAACTCGTCCTCTGTAACTGCTGGGGTTTATTTGTGGTCTGGAATCAGTTAATATCCAACAGAAACCACTTGAGGTAATTGTCTTCAGGCAGTTATCATTCTATTGTAGATGTGTAATACACACACACTTGCGCACACACACACACACACACACACACACACACAAAGCTAGAGAGATCAGACGTGTGAATGACAGAGATAGGGCTGCATACAGTCCGTCTAAATCCTTTTTGAAATGTCAGGCTTTAGAAATGTCAGGTTTCATCTATCCTGTGTTAAGGTGATAGGAGTTGACTCATCTATTCTGTGGTAGGGTGATGGGGGTTGACACATCTATCCTGTGGTAGGGTGATGGGGGTTGACAGGGGTTGACACATCTACTCCGCACCCTTTTCTGTTCTCCAGTCTATTCCTATCCCTCCCTCCCTCCCTCCCATACATTTCTCAATGGTATTTGATAATGTCTCTAAAAAACATACCCTCTCAACTGCCACCACTGGGGCATATACATTTATCAGACACATAGTGATGTTTTCATACCTTGCTCTAACTTTTAATAACCTCCCCTCAACTACCTCTTCAACCTCATATGACAAAGGCAAAAACCCTTTTGAGAACAAGATGGCCACATCCCCACTTTTTGAGTTTTTATGACTACACACCACTGTCCCCCCCCCACTCCTGTTGCCACATAACTTCATTTTCCAAATTACTATGCGTTTCTTGTAGAAAATGTATGTCACTTCCCTTTCCCCTAATTAACTCATACACTATGGCTATTTTTTAACGTCTCTTGCCCCATTTACGTTTAAAGAAGAAATCTTAAAACTGCTCATGGATGGAAAAAAAATACAGAGGAAGACACAGAAACCACATCTCTTTACAGAGTTAAGGTTGCGACTGAACTCTTTCATTTTCTTTAGAATTTACATCACTTATCACTCTCGTGACCACTTTCTTGAGTCTAGCAATTTCAGGGCTTGTCAAACCTCCCCCTGTTATTTTTGACATCAGAAACGTTGCTGATTCAATAAACAATTCACTTTCAGGGAAAAAATCTGTTACATTATAATCCTGCATATATTTCTTCCCTTTTGTCAACTTCAGAAACTGACGTACTTTCTCAATCCCATACATCCCTTCCACCCCATTTATCTCACTATTTTGTTGTGACGCATCAGATGACTCACTCTCGCTATCCTCCCCAGAAGAAAACTCCACCATCTCTACAACCTGTTTATCCTCAACTGATTTATCAATCTCTACCTTCCTCTTGGAATTAGACCCTTCAACACCCCTTAGATTATTCCTCTTACTCCTCGGTACTTTGAAAACAGCTGCTTCCTTTTCCATTATTTCAATCTCCTCTTGACCTCCAATTTCATTTTCCAGCACCACCTCAGCAACCGCAGTCGCAATCTCACCGACTTTTTCCCCTCCTTCTTTGTTCTGATCTACCACCATTGCCCCCGTATCCACACTGCCTTCCTCTCCTACTTTTCCTACCACATCTGCCCACCTCCTCCCTTCCCCAGCACCCGCACCCTTAGCATGTTCATCTCTTCGCGGTGGTGCATTAGCTGCACCAGCACTAGAGCTGCTACCAGAATCTGCGCGCTCATTCTCGGGACAATTACGCACCAAATGCCCCTCTCTTCCACAGCCAAAGCATTTCATTGATTCAGTAGAAGCGTAGAAGACATAATCAAATCCATCAATCTTAAAACTGAATGCTAAATTCAGTTCATCAATGTCCTTTTTTTAAATCATATGCACTTGTCTCCTATGAGACACGACATGTTTCAGCAACGGAGATTTGCATCCAAAAAGAACCTTCTTTATTGTAGATACAATTTGACCATGACGAGATAACTCTCGCTCCAACACTTCATCTCTAACAAATGGTGGCACGTTAGAAAGTATAACTTTCTTCGCCGGATTCATAAGCGGAAATACCGGCGTCTGCGTCTCCCGCAACACAACACCACTCTCAACTATCATATTCACCTTTTCAATGGAATCTAAAAATATCACTACAGCGCTATTCATCCTTGAGGCTGATTTGATGCTATCATACCCAATGATAGCACCCACTGCCAAGCTACATTCTTCCACTGAACACCCGGCCGCAGCAGGAATCTTTACTCCATGTCGCCGACTACGTTTTTCAAACTCCAAACTTCCGCGAGTGGCCATTGCAACCAGCCTCACCCGCTGGTTGTGCCCTCGCGAAAAACAACCTCAACAATCCCACCACCCCTATACGTGCTTAGTGATAGTTAGACAAGATAACCTTAAAACAACTAAACTAATCAATATAAATATATACACACCAAAACCCAATAGAGTGAAAAAAATTCCAGTCGCTCTCACACTCACTCCTGCTTCACGACTCACTCCCAGCATGCACTCCAACGAGAGAGAGAGAGAGAGAGAGAGAGAGAGAGAGAGATACTTCTACAATTACTTAGGTTTAAAAAATAAGCTCAACTGGACACCTTAATGATGCAGTGAATGAACTGCGAGAGAAAGCATGCAGGGCATTCTACACCATTAAAAAACAAATTAAAATACCTATTAAAATTTGGCTAAAACTAATTGAATGTGTCATTCAACCAATTGCACTTTATGTGGGGTCCACTTGCAAAATAAGAATTCACCAAATGGGACAAACACCCCATTGAAACCCTGCATGCAGAGTTCTGTAAGATTCTCCTACATGTCCAGAGGAAAACTACAAACAATGCATGCAGGGCAGAATAAGACCAATATCCACTAATAATAAAAACTCAAGAAAAGAGCAATTAAGTTTTGGAAACATCTCAAATACAGTGACCCCCCTCTCATATCATTACCAACCCCTGCAAAGCCAAGAGCTGAGCAAAGAAAAGAGTCCCCTCTGTCACGATCGTCGTAGAGAGTAGACCAATGCGCAGCGTTAGTTGCGAACATACTTAACTTTATTATCTTTAGTGATAATATAACAACAAAACAATAAACGAAACGTGCAGTCCTACGGTTTAACACAGAAACCAACCAAACGGAAACAAGATCCCACAAACACTAAGGGAAACAGCCTGTCTAAATATGGCTCCCAATCAGAGACAACCAGCAACAGCTGACACTTGTTGCCTCTGATTGGGAGCCACTCTGGCCAACATAGAAATACCACAACTAGAACTCCCACACAGAACATAAACACATAGAATTTACACACCCTGGCTCAACATATAGAGTCCCCAGAGCCAGGGTGTGACAGTACCCCCCCCCAAAGGCGCCTCAACAAAACCCAAACAGGGGAGGGCTGGGTGGGCATTCCTCCTCGGAGGCGGCTCCGGCTCCGGGCTTGACCACCACCCTTCAATAATCCCCCCGTAGCGCCCCTGGTCCGGTCTGGCCCCGCTGGCTGGAGCTGGACTGGACATCGAAGGAGCGGATTGCTTAAGCTCCGTTGTGGAGCAGCTGACCGGTACCTGATCAGGCACCGGTGACCCAGGCACGGGTTGTGCCGGACTGACGACGCGCACCCCTGGCTTGGTGCGTGGAGCAGGAACGGACCGGACCGGGCTGACGATACGCACCCCTGGCTTGGTGCGTGGAGCAGGAACGGACCGGACCGGGCTGACGATACGCACCCCTGGCTTGGTGCGTGGAGCAGGAACGGACCGGACCGGGCTGACGATGCGCACCCCTGGCTTGGTGCGTGGAGCAGCAACGGGCCGGACCGGGCTGACGATACGCACCCCTGGCTTGGTGCGAGTGGCATGAACAGGCCGGGCCGGGTTGGCGACGCGCACCGTAGGCTTGGTGCGAGTGGCAGGAACAGGCCGGGCCGGACTGGCGACGCGCACCGTAGGCTTGGTGCGAGTGGCAGGAACAGGCCGGGCCGGGCTGGCGACGCGCACCGTAGGCTTGGTGCGAGTGGCAGGAACAGGCCGGGCCGGGCTGGCGACGCGCACCATACACTTGGTGCGAGGAGCAGGAACAGGCCGGGCCGGGCTGGCAACGCACACCGTAGGCTTAGTGCGGGGAGCAGGAACAGGCCAGGCTGGGCTGGCGACGCGCACCGTAGGCTTGGTGCGAGGAGCAGAAACAGGCCGGGCCGGGCTGGCGACGCGCACCGTACACTTGGTGCGAGGGGCAGGAACAGGCCAGGCCGGGCTGGCGACGCGCACCGTACACTTGGTGCGAGGGGCAGGAACAGGCCGGGCCGGGCTGGCAACGCGCACCCTAGGCCTGGTGCGAGTGGCAGGAACAGGCCGGGCCGGGCTGGCGACGCGCACCGTACACTTGGTGCGAGGGGCAGGAACAGGCCGGGCCGGGCTGGCGACGCGCACCGTACACTTGGTGCGAGAAGCAGGAACAGGCCGGGCCGGGCTGGCGACGCGCACCGTACACTTGGTGCGAGGGGCAGGAACAGGCCGGACCGCACTGGGAACACACACCACTGGCCTTAAACGGGGATCAGGAATGGGCCGGACCGGACTGGCAATACACCTCAGTACCTCTCGCCGTGCCTCTACATCTTCCCTCCCTCTTCTCACCAATGGCTCCCGTAACCTGGTGGCCTTCTGAATTCGCCCCTTATCTGCCTCCAGCAGCCCCGTCGTCCATGCCATGTGCCCCCCCCTAAAAAAAATTTGGGGTTGCCTCTCGTCCGTCCGACGACGACACTGTTGACGCCGTTGCTCCTCTCTCCGTCGCGCTTCTACCGTCTCACTCCATGGACGGCGATCCATCCCGGCCAGAATTTCCTCCCAGGTCCAGGACCCCTGCCCGTCCAATATTTGCTCCCACGTCCAGGCTGCCTGCTCCTGGACACGCTGCTTGGTCCTGGTATGGTGGGATCTTCTGTCACGATCGTCGTAGAGAGTAGACCAATGCGCAGCGTTAGTTGCGAACATACTTAACTTTATTATCTTTAGTGATAATATAACAACAAAACAATAAACGAAACGTGCAGTCCTACGGTAAACACAGAAACAAACCAAACGGAAACAAGATCCCACAAACACTAAGGGAAACAGACTGTTTAAATATGGCTCCCAATCAGAGACAACCAGCAACAGCTGACACTCGTTGCCTCTGATTGGGAGCCACTCTGGCCAACATAGAAATACACAAACTAGAACTCCCACACAGAACATAAACACATGGAATCTACACACCCTGGCTCAACATATAGAGTCCCCAGAGCCAGGGTGTGACACCCTCATCCAGCTGGTCCTGGGGCTGAGTTCACAAACCTGTTCTACTAACACACTGAAGCCTCAGGACCAGAACATCCAATCAGTCAGAATAAACCAAATTACAACATAGTCAAAATAAAACTACATTGTTTATTGGGAAACACAAGCACAAGCACAAAGTAAAATGCAGTGCTATCTGGCCCTATATCGACAGTACACCGTGGCTAAATATTTTACCATGGTTACTGATCAAAACCTTAGAAAAACCTTGACAAAGTACAGGCTCAGTGAACACAGCCTTGCCATTGAGAACGGTAGACAATGGAAAACCTGGATCCCTGTAGAGGAAAGGCTGTGCAACCACTGCAACGCAGCAGAACCTGAGACAGAGCTGCATTTCCTGACAAAATGTAAAAAATATAATATAATTTCCCAAATTTGAAACTGTTTTTCAAGGTTTCAAATTCCTCTCTGATGAGAATAGGCTACCTGTCCTGTTGGAGGAGGACGCAGAGAGCTGTGGGTTGGCAGCGCACTACATTGCTGCCTGCCATAAGACGAGGGACAGTGTCTGACAGACCAACCAACCTGCACATGTCCTCTATATTGTTATTGTTCAATGATTATTTTGACCCTTGGTTATTGTTGTTACTTTTGTCCCGATGACAATATTGATTATTATTATTTTAATGATGTTAATATTGTAAATATCCAAAGTAAGGTTTGGCAATATGTACATTGTTACGTCATGCCAATAAAGCAAATTGAATTGAATTGAGAGAGGGAGGGAGGGAGATGAGAGAGATGCAGAAAGAGAGAGAGAGAGAGAGAGAGAGAGAGAGAGAGAGAGAGAGAGAGAGAGAGAGAGAGAGAGAGAGAGAGAGAGAGATGAGAGACAGCGAATCACTAAAACAATAAAGAAATGCACTACGGAAAAAGAAGGAACATCATGTCAGAAATCAGCTCAATGTAATTGAAGAATCCATAGACTCTAACCATGGGGTGAGACAGGGATTAAGTTTAAGCCCCACCCTCTTCAACATATATATCAACGAATTGGCGAGGGCACTAGAACAGTCTGCAGCACCCGGCCTCACCCTACTAGAATCTGAAGTCAAATGTCTACTGTTTGCTGATGATCTGGTGCTTCTGTCCCCAACAGAGGAGGGCCCACAGCAGCATCTAGATCTTCTGCACAGATTCTGTCAGACTTGGGTCGTGAAAGTTTATCTCAGTAAGACAAAAATAATGGTGTTCCAAAAAATGGTGTGCCCAAGAGCACACAAAAAACGATACATACCTCGGCCTAAACATCAGCGCCACAGATAATTTCCACAAACCAGTGAACGATCTGAGAGACAAGGCAAGAAGGGCCTTCTATGCCATCAAAAGGAACATAAAATTCGACATACCAATTAAGGATCTGGCTAAAAATACTTGAATCAGTTATAAAACCCATTGCCCTTTATGGTTGTGAGGTCTGGGGTCCGCTCACCAACCAAGAATTCACAAAATGGGACAAACACCAAATTGAGACTCTGCATGCAGAATTCTGCAAAAATATCCTCTGTGTACAACAAAAAATAACAAATAATGCATGCAGAGCAGAATTAGGCCGATACCCGCTAATTATCAAAATTCTTTAACCACTTAAAAGGAAGCGATTGCCAAACCTTCCATAACAAAGCCATCACCTACAGAGAGATGAACTTGGAGAAGAATCATGAGAAAACAAGAAGATAATTACTTGACACACTGGAAAGTATTTACAAAACAACAGAGCAAACTAGAATGCTATTTGGCCCTAAACAGAGAGTACACACTGGCAGAATACCTGACCTCTGTGACTGACCCATAATTAAGGAAATCTTTGACTACAGTATGTACAGACTCAGTGAGCATAGCCTTGCTATTGAGAAAGGCAGCCGAAGGCAGACCTGGCTCTCAAGAGAAGACAGGCTATGTGCACACTGCCCACAAAATGAGGTGGAAACTGAGCTGCACTTCCTAACTTCCTGCCAAATGTATGACCATTTTAGAGACACACATTTCCATCAGAATACACAGACCAACAAAGAATTCGAAAACAAATCCAATTTTGATAAACTCCCTTATCTACTGGGTGAACTACCACAGTGTGCCACCACAGCAGCAAGATTTATGACCTGTTGCCTCAAGAAAAGGGCAACCAGTGAAGAACAAACACCATTGTAAATACAACCCATATTTATGTTGTTTTTTTCTTCCCATTTGTACTTTAACTATAAGAGTCTCCAGCTTCAGTGATTTTTGCAGTTCGTTCCAGTCATTTGCAGCAGAGAACTGGAAGGAATGGCAGCCAAAGGAGGTGTTGACTTTGGGGATGACCAGTGAGATATACCTGCTGGAACGCATACTATGGGTGGGTGTTGCTATGGTGACCAATGAGCTAAGATGAGGCGGGGATTTGCCTAGCAGTGATTTATAGATGACCTGTAGCCAGTGGGTTTGGCGACGAATATGTATTGAGGGCCAGCCAACGAGAGCGTACAGGTCACAGTGGTGGGTAGTATATGGGGCTTTGGTGACAAAACGGATGGCACTGTGATAGACTACATCCAATTTGCTGAGTAGAGTGTTGGAGGCTATTTTGTAAATGACATCACCGAAGTCAAGGATCGGTAGGATAGTCAGTTTTACGAGGGCATGTTTGGCAGCATGAGTGAAGGAGGCTTTGTTGCGAAATAGGAAGCCAATTCTAGATTGAATACTGATGCGGAGAGACGTTTATCAAGATATAACAAGTAAAACCATCAATCCTAAACAACAAATTGGGAACAAACTAATTTTTGCAGCACCAAAAAGTAAATTGATTGTCTACATGAACAAATACAGATTGTCTGTGGTATATGGAGATAACAAATTCACTTTTGAGAGCAGCAAAACAGAATGCAAGGTGTTTTTTGTTCTTAGCTAGTTCCTGGGCATTGAATGGTAGATAATGTTGCAAAATCCGGGTAACTTTGCCAAAAGTAGGATCAACTTCGAAACCTTAATGACTTGGAGAAGATCTGCAAAGAGGAGTGGGACAAAATCCCTCCTGAGTTGTGTGCAAACCTGGTGGCCAACTACAAGAAACGTCTGACCTCTGTGATTGCCAATGTCGGACGAGCCCCCAATAGGGTGCAAATGGGAACATAAGTGAGATACTGCAAACGAGTAGAGAGTATAAACTTATTGTCTTTGCACCAATAGGGTGTAAATGGGAACATAAGAAATAGAGTGGGTTAAACGAAAGGGTTAAGGGCGTGGCAACGTACCTATTGTTGGTACTATAAATAGTTAGACAGTGCGAGTGTTGTCGTATGCATGAGAGTGTGAATGATAAACCTGTATACCTTGATAGAAAACTAATTGGGAATTAAAACGTCTGTGGCTGTCCAAACTGTATAATTTGGGGATAACTTTTGGGTTTGTGGTTGCTTAAACCGTATAACCCGTTAATAACAATTGGGAACATAAAGCTAAAGTGATGAATTGTGTGACTGAACTGAGGCGTTTGAGCTGATATGATTGAACTGTGGCGTTTGATGTTTGACATAGCATAATACTGGTTTTAGGTGCTTGGGTTGAGGCTTTTTGGTTGATTATTTGATGTAACGTTTGATATTTGACCCTGCAAAATACTGGTTAAACAATTAGACTGAAATAATTCGGTTTATCGTTGAAATATAAACATGCACCAACTTTAACTAATTAGGTGGGAATGATTTGATTTAAATAAATAGACTAAAGTACCTTAAATAACGGCAGAATATTGGAAACACTAGCTCCTCAAAAGAGCCTGCTCCCACTGAAGAGAGAGTTGCGAGGGGAGGGGCTGGAGAGAGCGAAAGTGTGGCTTTTGGAGCCAGGAAAGACTGGGAGTTGGCTGGGAACACCACGGGGTGATTATTTGAGAGGTGCCTGTGGGTTTCTGACGATGGATATTCTGAACTTGCTCACCCGAACGTAGACGTACGTCATTGGTGGGAAAGTAGAGAATATTTACATTTGCATTTTTGGTAATTTGGCAGACGCTCTTGTCCAGAGCGACTTGCAGGAGCGATTGGGGTTGAGTGCCTTGCTCGAGGGCACATCGGCAGATTTTTCGCCTGGTCGGCTCGGGGATTGGAACCGGCGACCTCTCGGTTGTTGGCGCGGCGCTATTGATCACTAAGCTGCCTGCCGCCCCATATGAGTTTAAGGTTGAGGCGCTGTTTGATCATGTGATAAGGTTTAATGGGTAATCGGACCATAACTAATGTGGTTATGGAAGTAATGTATAGGTAGGGGAGAGCCAATAGAACTATTATGGTTTATTTGGCATTTCAATGGCATAAGGGGAAATCTGTATGCATGAGGGGAATTCGATTATGTATTATTATAGTATTATGGACACTCCATAATAAATAAACTGAACCAAACAAGACGTTACTACAGCAATAGAGAATGGTTAATGTTGTTACGTTAGTTCTTAAACCCGATGATAGAGGTAAATGCAGAACGCTGTTAGAGAGTGTGTTTTATTTTTGCTACTAGGGTGTTTGAGACGGAAGGGCTGGCTAGACGGGGGGTGATGACGTGGCTGGTTGTGCGACATGAAAGTATTTACTTTGAGAGCATCGCAGATGGTGTGGAGTGCCTGGCGATGTATGTAGAGGGTTCCTGGTTCGAAAATAGGTAGGGACAGTGAATAAAGCTTTCGCAGTAGGGCTATATACCTAGATTACTATGTGGATTGAGAAATGTGAAAGGTTGAATTAGATAGCTTAAATAGAAGTATTCTAGAAAGGTCTATGAAAATATGTTATAAGGTCCCCATGCGCTTTCCCCGAAGGAGCAAGGGGAGGGGTGAGAGAGAGTTCAAATGTTAGGAACATCATTAAATGTATGCTTATCAACGATAGCAAGTATTTGTTTTATTAATTAGGGCCTAATCAGAGAGAACAGTTAAAGAAATTGAATAGCCAACTGAAATGGGTTAGCGGGAAAATATAAATAGTTGGTACAACGATAATTTATTTTGGTTACGGGGATGCAAGTGGCATTGGCTGTTGTGCTGGGGGAATAGCGTCAGCCTGTGGTGGGTTATGGATTTGTTACATAAACTTATATTTTAAACTAAAGTGATGGAATAGGCTACAATTATAACATTATCAGAAAAAAGACACAATTTAATGTGAAATAGTTATTATAATTATTATTGATAGTTATTACAGTTATTATCATTGATCCAGTAATGATAGAAGGACAGTAGAGTAAAGGCAGGGGATTAAATCTCATTTAGGGAAGTTATATTAGGGAGAAAATACCATTAACTGAGGGAACATTTGATGTAACCGTGATTGTATTGGCTAAAAACTGAAGTATGACATTTACAAGGGGGACAGGAACAATAGAAGGGGAGACAGATTTTCCTAGGGGGTTGAACAAATAATTGATAATGGATCATTTGAGATCAGATCACATGTAGCAGAGTTAGGGTAATCAATTAAATAATCATTTAATTATTTAATTGAACTCTGGGAATTTTGAGTGGTTTTATGGATTAGTTATGAGGAATGAGATTGATACAAACAATTATTGATGGGTTAGGACTGGGGATATCTGTATCATGTTTTGTGTGTACTATCATCTTTAGATTATAACCAGGAGAAAGAGATTAGCTCATCTCATTGGAATGTTGCCCAGGGCTAGGAGAGCAGTAGTGAAGTTAGGCAGTATTTAGGTCATAAAAGTGAGCTACCAAATTAAGTGAGGCCTGGCTATTTGTGGTTGTTATTTTTCAAATTGGGTTTTTCAAACAAAAAACAACACACCTAGTATGATGTTTATAAAGCCTTGTTGTTTCAATTTTGGGGGGTTTTCAGCAGGTCAAGGGTGATAGGTCTTAGAGGAGCACACACAGTGAATTTTATGGAGTTTTTTAGGTTTTGGCTGAGTTTGGGGTATATATGATTTCTTATGAGAATGAATGTCATGAGGACTTAATGAACACTTGGGATAACTAACATTTATGAAAAAGTGTGAAGAAGATTATAATTTGGTAATAATATATATGATTTGAACCACTAAATAACAGAAGAGAGAGTGGAGGGATGGCAATTGGATAACGAATTACCAATATTACCTAAGTGATTGTTTGGGTAGGTGGTAATATTGACACATGGGCAAATCATGTGTCAAATGGGGGATGGATGGTATGGTAGGAGATGGTAGGATTAAATAATAAATATATACGGAGAGGACAAAATACTTAAAAAAAAAAAAAGATTAGAAATTGAGAGCTGAACATGTATGTGTGAAGATAGTTTATTAACCACACCCGTATGTCAGAGGTTTTGTGCCCCACAGGTGAACTAAAGGAGAAGGTGACCCACTATCTAACCAGGAGACTGGGTGTGGATCCAGTCCCTAAAAGAAGAAAAACTGGAAGCAGGCCTGTTGGGAAGGGCCCTATCAAGTCCTATTAGATCCACCTGGGTGCATGTCACACACAGCAAAAAGGTAAACCCAGTTACACCTGACGAACAAACACAGAGTTAGGAGAAAGAACCGATCACCACTAGGGCTCGGGGGTTGGCTCCTTAACGAAGATTCCCTTACCCTGTCTGATCATCCCTGTGTGAGTTCGATAGATGGTAAAGCAATGGGTTGGCCTCTGGCGTCTGACATGTTCTCAGGGCGAGGGTGGGGATTCACAGGTCTCCTGACGGTAGGTAGCTGTCTGATTGTGGGGGCCATATTCCTAGCACACTCAAACCCTCCTGATCAGCCAGAAGTAGTAGTTAACCTAACACAAGTTGATAAAATAATACCTGAGCACAGTCTACAAAGGCATAGGAGACAGCTAGACGTAGGGAAAGGGGAAGTACTAGGGACTTTAGGGAAGGACATCACCATATGTATGTCACCATGTACATCCTGGGACTATGTAGTTGCTCATACCAAGCGGGGGGGGGGGGGGGGGGGGGGGGGATATGTCAATCTCCATACACAGTTTAGGGACAGGTGTAGTATTGTGAAAGTAGGGAATTACCAGAAATGGCAGTGCGACCCATATAAGGGTAGGTACTGTCTGAAAGTCTAAATTGTGCTAAAACAGGTTACAGATCTGAACAAGTGAGATATCCTCTTCAACTGGGGCACCCTATAGAGTAAAACTATAGACCTGAAGAAAGTAGGACAGGTGGAGACGGGGTGTAGATATCTTGACCTGTGGTTGGAATGGATTTAGTATACGGCAAGAACTATGTCTAAAGAGGACTGTTATGCCTGTGGGACAGCCAAACCAAGGTTAACAACTACTCCGTTCCCCTTGACAGGCTTTGACTCCCTGTCAGGTTTATACTCCATTCAAGCCACCTGGGAATGTGGTGAAAGAGTCTTGTAGTAACTTGCACTATCTGTATCCCCCGATAACAAAGTCATCCCGACCTAGGTTGCCTCAGTTTGAAGTCACAGGGGATTCTTATTGTTTGTCTAGGACTAATAAGATAGGATACAGGGTAGGGCATCTTAGCTCCTGCTCCCACACAGAGAATGTCACAACTAAAAGAGACCATGACTAATCTCTCCTCTTTGTTGCAGCCAGATGATTTTAGGAACCAAAACCAGGCCCGTGCTGACATCTGATGGTTGTGTGGTGATAACAGATTGTGAACTCACCTACATACGCAAACAATCAAACGTGTCAGAGACTGGTGAGTTGTCACGTAGAAAGTAGGACCTCCTCCCGGGACCTCCTCCCTTTGATGAAAGGATATATATTGATGGGATAGCAGTACCTCGAGGGGTTCCAGAACAATTTAAAGCTAGGAATCAGATCGCAGCTGGGTTTGAATCAAGTATTTTCTGGTGGTCAACAATTAATAAAAACATAGATTGGATGAATTATATTTACTATAACCAGCAAATATTTATAAACCACACTCGTGATGCAATAAAGGGATTAGCTGAGCAGACAGCGGCAACTAGCTTAATGACATGACAGAATAAAATTGCTTTAGATATGCTTTTGGCTGAGCGGGACGGGGTTTGTGTTCTGTTTGGATATATGTGCTGTACTTTCATCCTCAAACAATACAGCACCGGACGGGTCCGTGACCATCACCACGCTGGCGAACGAACTGGCTGAGAACTCTGGTATTGATAGTTCCCTAAATGGTTGGTTTGATAACATATTTGGTAAATGGAAAACTATTGTTGTAACTATTCTGGGTGAAGTTATAGCTTCTATGGGTATACTTGTTCTTTGTGGATGTTGTCTTATTTCCTGTGTCTGAGGGTTGGTGAGAAAGGAGATGGAAAAGGTGGTTTCCCAACAGATGGTGAGATACGGCCCAATCCCGGACTCCGACCTAAGGAATGAAGGATATGACCTGCCAGGCTTAGTGGAGTGACACTCTAGAGGGTGTCTAAAGGGGGCAAAAATTTACTTCCCTGTTTGTGTTTTATGTTTTAATAATCTTATGTTTTGTGTTCTATTAATCCTGTGTTTTATGCTTTATTAATTAAGTTAACCATTGTGAATGTTTGTCTTTCCTTATGTGAAGGTTTGAAGTTCCTGGGTGACTGGTAGCCAACTCAGTACAAGTTAGGTGTAGATGGAAGGACTGAAGGCCTTTTTATTATCATTATTGTCTATTAATAAAAGTGTGATTCTTTTTGTTTGTATTGTATATTAATGAGTGACACCCTAGAGGGTGTCAAAAGGGGGAATCCAAATTTCCCTGAAATTTCTTATTTTGGGTTTTCTTATTTTGGGTTCACACCCAGTGGGTGTGAAAAGAAGGATTGTTGGGATTTGTTTTCTCATAATTGGATCTGTATGTGATGAATAGCTTAGAAGGAATGCATTAATGATAAGCATAGAAGGTTTGTACTATACTGATATAAATTGTTTCACATAACAGGCTGTGATTCATGTGAGGAACGTTAGGGGCTAGGATGAGATAAAACTTGTATTTCTTATAGATAAGACTTGTATTTCTCACAGATACGAACACTGCTTCTTTGTGATCTGTGAACCGTCCAAGGACATGGGTACTGCAAAAAAGTGCTAACTCCACAGGTTATTATGATAGCAACTTATGCCTGGGAACGGTGGAGCGCCAAGGGGTTGGGACCAGCCCGTGCCCTAACGGATTGGTTGAGTAAGTCTAAACCACGCTCAGTCTCTACTCTGATTGGCCAGCAGAGAGGTGGGAACTCTCTCTCTGTCAGAGTATTTGAGGAAGAACCTGTAACAATGGATTAGTTCTCTGAGTGCCCTGCGTGGTATTTCAGTGAGCCCGTATACGAACCTTCATACTTATCATACATACATTTTGCATATAATAAATTTAGCTTGGATTGAAGATCTCTTGATTCTTATTCCAATACCAGATTTGAATTACGCAATTTCTAACACCAACAAGGGTTTTGCCACCAAGTACTAAGTCATGTTTTGCAGTTGTCAATCTCACTCTCTAGCTGTGGCTGTCAGTCTTCAAATATTCAACCTCATTGTTTGATTAATGGCACTTCCCACTGGGCCAAAACTGGTTGAATCAAAGTTGTTTCCACGTCACTTGTAGTCATCAATTTAAGGGAATTTCGAACTTCACCCAACTTTTAACCTAAATTCAATGACATGGTGACATGTTTTGTTGATTTCACGATGAATTCACGTTAGTTGAAAACTCAATCAAATACAACTAGACGTTGAACTGAGGTCTGGGCCCAATGGGTTATCAAGTAAAGGGACATCTCATAAAGTAAGAGGTTGTTACTTCCTTAGTACCTGTTTTTCCTTCTTGCAGTAGACCAGAAGGTTTGTCAAAGAGGAAGAAGATGCGTTCTTGGATGTTACCCCGCAGAGATCTTCTGCATTTCTGTACAAGTGTCTGTTATGTTGGAGCCCTGTATCGAGAGATAGAGAGACAGAGACAGGGGTGTTGAGAGGACAGAGAGACAGAGTCAGAGGTGTTGAGAGGACAGAGACACAGAGACAGAGGTGTTGAGAGGACAGAGACACAGAGACAGAGGTGTTGAGAGGAGAGAGACAGAGACAGAGGTGTTGAGAGGAGAGAGACAGAGACAGAGGTGTTGAGAGGAGAGAGACAGAGACAGAGGTGTTGAGAGGACAGAGACACAGAGACAGAGGTGTTGAGAGGAGAGAGACAGAGACAGAGGTGTTGAGAGGAGAGACACAGGTGTTGAGAGGACAGAGACAGAGACAGAGATGTTGAGAGGAGAAACACAGGTGTTGAGAGGAGAGACACAGGTGTTGAGAGGACAGAGACACAGAGACAGAGGTGTTGAGAGGACAGAGACACAGAGACAGAGGTGTTGAGGAGAGACACAGAGACAGAGATGTTGAGAGGAGAGACACAGAGACAGAGATGTTGAGAGGAGAGCCAGAGACAGAGATGTTGAGAGGAGAGACACAGAGACAGAGATGTTGAGAGGAGAGCCAGAGACAGAGATGTTGAGAGGAGAGACACAGAGGTGTTGAGAGGACAGAGACACAGAGACAGAGATGTTGAGAGGACAGAGACACAGAGACAGAGGTGTTGAGAGGAGAGACACAGAGACAGAGATGTTGAGAGGAGAGACACAGAGACAGAGATGTTGAGAGGAGAAACACAGGTGTTGAGAGGAGAGACACAGAGACAGAGGTGTTGAGAGGAGAAACACAGGTGTTGAGAGGAGAGACACAGGTGTTGAGAGGACAGAGAGACAGAGACAGAGGTGTTGAGGAGAGACACAGAGACAGAGATGTTGAGAGGAGAGACACAGGTGTTGAGAGGAGAGAGACAGAGACAGAGGTGTTGAGAGGAGAGACACAAGTGTTGAGAGGAGAGAGACAGAGACAGAGGTGTTGAGAGGAGAGAGACACAGAGACAGAGGTGTTGAGAGGACAGAGACACAGAGACACAGGTGTTGAGAGGACAGAGACACAGAGACAGAGATGTTGAGAGGAGAGACACAGAGACAGAGATGTTGAGAGGAGAGCCAGAGACAGAGATGTTGAGAGGAGAGACACAGAGACAGAGATGTTGAGAGGAGAGCCAGAGACAGAGATGTTGAGAGGAGAGACACAGAGGTGTTGAGAGGACAGAGACGCAGAGACAGAGATGTTGAGAGGAGAGAGACACAGAGACAGAGGTGTTGAGAGGACAGAGACACAGAGACAGAGATGTTGAGAGGAGAGAGACAGAGACAGAGATGTTGAGAGGACAGAGACACAGAGACAGAGGTGTTGAGAGGAGAGAGACAGAGACAGAGATGTTGAGAGGAGAGAGACACAGAGACAGAGGTGTTGAGAGGACAGAGACACAGAGACAGAGGTGTTGAGAGGAGAGAGACACAGAGACAGAGGTGTTGAGAGGAGAGAGATACAGAGAAAGAGGTGTTGAGAGGAGAAACACAGGTGTTGAGAGGAGAGACACAGGTGTTGAGAGGACAGAGAGACAGAGACAGAGGTGTTGAGGAGAGACACAGAGACAGAGATGTTGAGAGGAGAGACACAGAGACAGAGATGTTGAGAGGAGAGCCAGAGACAGAGATGTTGAGAAGAGAGACACAGAGACAGAGATGTTGAGAGGAGAGCCAGAGACATAGGTGTTGAGAGGACAGAGACACAGAGACAGAGGTGTTGAAAGGAGAGCCAGAGACAGAGATGTTGAGAGGAGAGACACAGGTGTTGAGAGGAGAGAGACAGAGACAGAGGTGTTGAGAGGAGAGAGACAGAGACAGAGGTGTTGAGAGGACAGAGACACAGAGACAGAGGTGTTGAGAGGAGAGACACAGGTGTTGAGAGGAGAGAGACAGAGACAGAGGTGTTGAGAGGAGAGAGACACAGAGACAGAGGTGTTGAGAGGACAGAGACACAGAGACACAGGTGTTGAGAGGACAGAGACACAGAGACAGAGATGTTGAGAGGAGAGACACAGAGACAGAGATGTTGAGAGGAGAGCCAGAGACAGAGATGTTGAGAGGAGAGACACAGAGACAGAGATGTTGAGAGGAGAGCCAGAGACAGAGATGTTGAGAGGAGAGACACAGAGGTGTTGAGAGGACAGAGACACAGAGACAGAGAAGTTGAGAGGAGAGAGACACAGAGACAGAGGTGTTGAGAGGACAGAGACACAGAGACAGAGGTGTTGAGAGGAGAGAGACAGAGACACAGATGTTGAGAGGAGAGAGACACAGAGACAGAGGTGTTGAGAGGACAGAGACACAGAGACAGAGGTGTTGAGAGGACAGAGACACAGAGACAGAGGTGTTGAGAGGAGAGAGACACAGAGACAGAGGTGTTGAGAGGAGAGAGACACAGAGACAGAGGTGTTGAGAGGAGAAACACAGGTGTTGAGAGGAGAGACACAGGTGTTGAGAGGACAGAGAGACAGAGACAGAGGTGTTGAGGAGAGACACAGAGACAGAGATGTTGAGAGGAGAGACACAGAGACAGAGATGTTGAGAGGAGAGCCAGAGACAGAGGTGTTGAGAGGACAGAGACACAGAGACAGAGGTGTTGAGAGGAGAGCCAGAGACAGAGATGTTGAGAGGAGAGACACAGAGACAGAGATGTTGAGAGGAGAGCCAGAGACAGAGATGTTGAGAGGAGAGACACAGAGGTGTTGAGAGGACAGAGACACAGAGACAGAGATGTTGAGAGGAGAGACACAGAGACAGAGGTGTTTAGAGGACAGAGACACAGAGACAGAGGTGTTGAGAGGAGAGAACAGAGACAGAGATGTTGAGAGGAGAGAGACAGAGACAGAGGTGTTGAGAGGACAGAGACAGAGACAGAGGTGATGGGAGGAGAGAGACACAGAGACAGAGGTGTTGAGAGGAGAGAGACAGAGACAGAGGTGTTGAGAGGAGAGAGACACAGAGACAGAGGTGTTGAGAGGAGAGAGATACAGAGAAAGAGGTGTTGAGAGGAGAAACACAGGTGTTGAGAGGAGAGACACAGGTGTTGAGAGGACAGAGAGACAGAGACAGAGGTGTTGAGGAGAGACACAGAGACAGAGATGTTGAGAGGAGAGACACAGAGACAGAGATGTTGAGAGGAGAGCCAGAGACAGAGATGTTGAGAAGAGAGACACAGAGACAGAGATGTTGAGAGGAGAGCCAGAGACATAGGTGTTGAGAGGACAGAGACACAGAG
Organism: Coregonus lavaretus; assembly: GCF_964263955.1. Lineage (NCBI taxonomy): Eukaryota > Metazoa > Chordata > Actinopteri > Salmoniformes > Salmonidae > Coregonus > Coregonus lavaretus. The sequence goes on from NW_028162485.1 coordinate 45,586, forward strand.
ACAGAGGTGTTGAAAGGAGAGCCAGAGACAGAGATGTTGAGAGGAGAGACACAGTTGTTGAGAGGAGAGAGACAGAGACAGAGGTGTTGAGAGGAGAGAGACAGAGACAGAGGTGTTGAGAGGACAGAGACACAGAGACAGAGGTGTTGAGAGGAGAGACACAGGTGTTGAGAGGAGAGAGACAGAGACAGAGGTGTTGAGAGGAGAGAGACACAGAGACAGAGGTGTTGAGAGGACAGAGACACAGAGACACAGGTGTTGAGAGGAAAGAGACACAGAGACAGAGATGTTGAGAGGAGAGACACAGAGACAGAGATGTTGAGAGCAGAGCCAGAGACAGAGATGTTGAGAGGAGAGACACAGAGACAGAGATGTTGAGAGGAGAGCCAGAGACAGAGATGTTGAGAGGAGAGACACAGAGGTGTTGAGAGGACAGAGACACAGAGACAGAGAAGTTGAGAGGAGAGAGACACAGAGACAGAGGTGTTGAGAGGACAGAGACACAGAGACAGAGGTGTTGAGAGGAGAGAGACACAGAGACAGAGGTGTTGAGAGGACAGAGACACAGAGACAGAGGTGTTGAGAGGACAGAGACACAGAGACAGAGGTGTTGAGAGGAGAGAGACACAGAGACAGAGGTGTTGAGAGGAGAGAGACACAGAGACAGAGGTGTTGAGAGGAGAAACACAGGTGTTGAGAGGAGAGACACAGGTGTTGAGAGGACAGAGAGACAGAGACAGAGGTGTTGAGGAGAGACACAGAGACAGAGATGTTGAGAGGAGAGACACAGAGACAGAGATGTTGAGAGGAGAGCCAGAGACACAGGTGTTGAGAGGAGAGAGACACAGAGACAGAGGTGTTGAGAGGAGAGCCAGAGACAGAGATGTTGAGAGGAGAGACACAGAGACAGAGATGTTGAGAGGAGAGCCAGAGACAGAGATGTTGAGAGGAGAGACACAGAGGTGTTGAGAGGACAGAGACACAGAGACAGAGATGTTGAGAGGAGAGACACAGAGACAGAGGTGTTTAGAGGACAGAGACACAGAGACAGAGGTGTTGAGAGGAGAGAACAGAGACAGAGATGTTGAGAGGAGAGAGACAGAGACAGAGGTGTTGAGAGGACAGAGACAGAGACAGAGGTGATGGGAGGAGAGAGACACAGAGACAGAGGTGTTGAGAGGAGAGAGACAGAGACACAGGTGTTGAGAGGAGAGACACAGAGACAGAGGTGTTGAGAGGACAGAGACGCAGAGACAGAGATGTTGAGAGGACAGAGACACAGAGACAGAGGTGTTGAGAGGAGAGCCAGAGGTGTTGAGAGGACAGAGACAGAGACAGAGGTGTTGAGAGGACAGAGACACAGAGACAGAGGTGTTGAGAGGACAGACACAGAGACAGAGGTGTTGAGAGGAGAGACACAGAGACAGAGGTGTTGAGAGGAGAGAGACACAGAGACAGAGGTGTTGAGAGGAGAGAGACAGAGACAGAGGTGTTGAGAGGACAGAGACAGAGACAGTGGTGTTGAGAGGAGAGAGACAGAGACAGAGGTGTTGAGAGGAGAGAGACAGAGACAGAGGTGTTGAGAGGACAGAGACACAGAGACAGAGGTGTTGAGAGGACAGAGACACAGAGACAGAGGTGTTGAGAGGAGAGAGACAGAGACAGAGGTGTTGAGAGGAGAGACACAGAGACAGAGGTGTTGAGAGGACAGAGACAGAGACAGAGGTGTTGAGAGGAGAGAGACAGAGACAGAGGTGTTGAGAGGAGAGAGACACAGAGACAGAGGTGTTGAGAGGACAGAGACACAGAGACAGAGGTGTTGACAGGACAGAGACACAGAGACAGAGGTGTTGAGAGGAGAGACACAGAGACAGAGGTGTTGAGAGGACAGAGACAGAGACAGAGGTGTTGAGAGGAGAGACACAGAGACAGAGGTGTTGAGAGGACAGAGACAGAGACAGAGGTGTTGAGAGGAGAGAGACAGAGACAGAGGTGTTGAGAGGAGAGAGACACAGAGACAGAGGTGTTGAGAGGACAGAGACACAGAGACAGAGGTGTTGACAGGACAGAGACACAGAGACAGAGGTGTTGAGAGGAGAGACACAGAGACAGAGGTGTTGAGAGGACAGAGACAGAGACAGAGGTGTTGAGAGGAGAGAGACAGAGACAGAGGTGTTGAGAGGAGAGAGACACAGAGACAGAGGTGTTGAGAGGACAGAGACAGAGACAGAGACAGAGGTGTTGAGAGGACAGAGACACAGAGACAGAGGTGTTGAGAGGACAGAGACACAGAGACAGAGGTGTTGAGAGGAGAGAGACAGAGACAGAGGTGTTGAGAGGAGAGACACAGAGACAGAGGTGTTGAGAGGACAGAGACAGAGACAGAGGGGTTGAGAGGAGAGAGACAGAGACAGAGGTGTTGAGAGTAGAGAGACACAGAGACAGAGGTGTTGAGAGGACAGAGACACAGAGACAGAGGTGTTGAGAGGACAGAGACACAGAGACAGAGGTGTTGAGAGGACAGAGACACAGAGACAGAGGTGTTGAGAGGAGAGAGACAGAGACAGAGGTGTTGAGAGGAGAGACACAGAGACAGAGGTGTTGAGAGGACAGAGACAGAGACAGAGGGGTTGAGAGGAGAGAGATAGAGACAGAGGTGTTGAGAGGAGAGAGACACAGAGACAGAGGTGTTGAGAGGACAGAGACACAGAGACAGAGGTGTTGAGAGGACAGAGACACAGAGACAGAGGTGTTGAGAGGAGAGACACAGAGACAGAGGTGTTGAGAGGAGAGAGACAGAGACAGAGGTGTTGAGAGGAGAGAGACACAGAGACAGAGGTGTTGAGAGGACAGAGACACAGAGACAGAGGTGTTGAGAGGAGAGACACAGAGACAGAGGTGTTCAGAGGAGAGACACAGAGACAGAGATGTTGAGAGGACAGAGATGTTGAGAGGAGAGACACAGAGACAGAGGTGTTGAGAGGGCAGAGACACGGAGACAGAGGTGTTGAGAGGAGAGACACAGAGACAGAGGTGTTGAGAGGAGAGAGACAGAGACAGAGACAGAGGTGTTGAGAGGACAGAGACACAGAGACAGAGGTGTTGAGAGGAGAGAGACAGAGACAGAGGTGTTGAGAGGAGAGACACAGAGACAGAGGTGTTGAGAGGACAGAGACAGAGACAGAGGTGTTGAGAGGAGAGAGACAGAGACAGAGGTGTTGAGAGGAGAGAGACACAGAGACAGAGGTGTTGAGAGGACAGAGACACAGAGACAGAGGTGTTGAGAGGACAGAGACACAGAGACAGAGGTGTTGAGAGGAGAGACACAGAGACAGAGGTGTTGAGAGGACAGAGACAGAGACAGAGGTGTTGAGAGGAGAGAGACAGAGACAGAGGTGTTGAGAGGAGAGAGACACAGAGACAGAGGTGTTGAGAGGACAGAGACACAGAGACAGAGGTGTTGAGAGGAGAGACACAGAGACAGAGGTGTTCAGAGGAGAGACACAGAGACAGAGATGTTGAGAGGACAGAGATGTTGAGAGGAGAGACACAGAGACAGAGGTGTTGAGAGGGCAGAGACACGGAGACAGAGGTGTTGAGAGGAGAGACACAGAGACAGAGGTGTTGAGAGGAGAGAGACAGAGACAGAGACAGAGGTGTTGAGAGGACAGAGACACAGAGACAGAGGTGTTGAGAGGAGAGACACAGAGACACAGAGATGTTGAGAGGAGAGAGACACAGAGACAGAGGTGTTGAGAGGACAGACACACAGAGACAGAGGTGTTGAGAGGACAGAGACACAGAGACAGAGGTGTTGAGACGACAGAGACACAGAGACAGAGGTGTTGAGAGGACAGAGACACAGAGACAGAGGTGTTGAGAGGAGAGAGACACAGAGACAGAGGTGTTGAGAGGAGAAACACAGGTGTTGAGAGGAGAGACACAGGTGTTGAGAGGACAGAGAGACAGAGACAGAGGTGTTGAGGAGAGACACAGAGACAGAGATGTTGAGAGGAGAGACACAGAGACAGAGATGTTGAGAGGAGAACCAGAGACAGAGGTGTTAAGAGGACAGAGACACAGAGACAGAGGTGTTGAGAGGAGAGCCAGAGACAGAGATGTTGAGAGGAGAGACACAGAGACAGAGATGTTGAGAGGAGAGCCAGAGACAGAGATGTTGAGAGGAGAGACACAGAGGTGTTGAGAGGACAGAGACACAGAGACAGAGATGTTGAGAGGAGAGACACAGAGACAGAGGTGTTTAGAGGACAGAGACACAGAGACAGAGGTGTTGAGAGGAGAGAGACAGAGACAGAGATGTTGAGAGGAGAGAGACAGAGACAGATGTGTTGAGAGGACAGAGACAGAGACAGAGGTGTTGGGAGGAGAGAGACACAGAGACAGAGGTGTTGAGAGGAGAGAGACAGAGACACAGGTGTTGAGAGGAGAGACACAGAGACAGAGGTGTTGAGAGGACAGAGATTCAGAGACAGAGGTGTTGAGAGGACAGAGATTCAGAGACAGAGATGTTGAGAGGACAGAGACACAGAGACAGAGGTGTTGAGAGGAGAGCCAGAGGTGTTGAGAGGACAGAGACAGAGACAGAGGTGTTGAGAGGACAGAGACACAGAGACAGAGGTGTTGAGAGGACAGACACAGAGACAGAGGTGTTGAGAGTAGAGACACAGAGACAGAGGTGTTGAGAGGAGAGAGACACAGAGACAGAGGTGTTGAGAGGACAGAGACACAGAGACAGAGGTCTTGAGAGGAGAGAGACAGAGACAGAGGTGTTGAGAGGACAGAGACAGAGACAGAGGTGTTGAGAGGAGAGAGACAGAGACAGAGGTGTTGAGAGGAGAGAGACAGAGACAGAGGTGTTGAGAGGACAGAGACACAGAGACAGAGGTGTTGAGAGGACAGAGACACAGAGACAGAGGTGTTGAGAGGAGAGAGACAGAGACAGAGGTGTTGAGAGGAGAGACACAGAGACAGAGGTGTTGAGAGGACATAGACAGAGACAGAGGTGTTGAGAGGAGAGAGACAGAGACAGAGGTGTTGAGAGGAGAGAGACACAGAGACAGAGGTGTTGAGAGGACAGAGACACAGAGACAGAGGTGTTGAGAGGACAGAGACACAGAGACAGAGGTGTTGAGAGGAGAGACACAGAGACAGAGGTGTTGAGAGGACAGAGACAGAGACAGAGGTGTTGAGAGGAGAGAGACAGAGACAGAGGTGTTGAGAGGAGAGAGACACAGAGACAGAGGTGTTGAGAGGACAGAGACACAGAGACAGAGGTGTTGAGAGGAGAGACACAGAGACAGAGGTGTTGAGAGGAGAGACACAGAGACAGAGATGTCAAGAGGACAGAGATGTTGAGAGGAGAGACACAGAGACAGAGGTGTTGAGAGGGCAGAGACACGGAGACAGAGGTGTTGAGAGGAGAGACACAGAGACAGAGGTGTTGAGAGGAGAGAGACAGAGACAGAGACAGAGGTGTTGAGAGGACAGAGACACAGAGACAGAGGTGTTTAGAGGAGAGACACAGAGACACAGATATGTTGAGAGGAGAGAGACACAGAGACAGAGGTTTTGAGTGGACAGAAACACAGAGACAGAGGTGTTGAGAGGACAGAGCCACAGAGACAGAGGTGTTGAGAGGACAGAGACACAGAGACAGAGGTGTTGAGAGGACAGAGACACAGAGACAGAGGTGTTGAGAGGAGAGACACAGAGACAGAGGTGTTGAGAGGACAGAGACACAGAGAAAGAGGTGTTGAGAGGACAGAGACACAGAGACAGAGGTGTTGAGAGGACAGAGACACAGAGACAGAGGTGTTGAGAGGAGAGACACAGAGACAGAGGTGTTGAGTGGACAGAGACACAGAGACAGAGATGTTGAGAGGACAGAGACACAGAGACAGAGGTGTTGAGAGGACAGAGACACAGAGACAGAGGTGTTGAGAGGAGAGAGACAGAGACAGAGGTGTTGAGAGGACAGAGAGACAGAGACAGAGGTGTTGAGAGGACAGAGACACAGAGATAGAGGTGTTGAGAGGAGAGAGACAGAGACAGAGGTGTTGAGAGGACAGAGACAGAGACAGTGGTGTTGAGAGGAGAGAGACAGAGACAGAGGTGTTGAGAGGAGAGAGACAGAGACAGAGGTGTTGAGAGGACAGAGACACAGAGACAGAGGTGTTGAGAGGACAGAGACACAGAGACAGAGGTGTTGAGAGGAGAGAGACAGAGACAGAGGTGTTGAGAGGAGAGACACAGAGACAGAGGTGTTGAGAGGACAGAGACAGAGACAGAGGTGTTGAGAGGAGAGAGACAGAGACAGAGGTGTTGAGAGGAGAGAGACACAGAGACAGAGGTGTTGAGAGGACAGAGACACAGAGACAGAGGTGTTGAGAGGACAGAGACACAGAGACAGAGGTGTTGAGAGGAGAGACACAGAGACAGGGGTGTTGAGAGGACAGAGACAGAGACAGAGGTGTTGAGAGGAGAGAGACAGAGACAGAGGTGTTGAGAGGAGAGAGACACAGAGACAGAGGTGTTGAGAGGACAGAGACACAGAGACAGAGGTGTTGAGAGGAGAGACACAGAGACAGAGGTGTTCAGAGGAGAGACACAGAGACAGAGATGTTGAGAGGAGAGACACAGAGACAGAGGTGTTGAGAGGGCAGAGACACGGAGACAGAGGTGTTGAGAGGAGAGACACAGAGACAGAGGTGTTGAGAGGAGAGACACAGAGACAGAGACAGAGGTGTTGAGAGGACAGAGACACAGAGACAGAGGTGTTGAGAGGAGAGACACAGAGACAAAGAGATGTTGAGAGGAGAGAGACACAGAGACAGAGGTGTTGAGAGGACAGACACACAGAGACAGAGGTGTTGAGAGGACAGAGACACAGAGACAGAGGTGTTGAGAGGACAGAGACACAGAGACAGAGGTGTTGAGAGGACAGAGACACAGAGACAGAGGTGTTGAGAGGAGAGAGACACAGAGACAGAGGTGTTGAGAGGAGAAACACAGGTGTTGAGAGGAGAGACACAGGTGTTGAGAGGACAGAGAGACAGAGACAGAGGTGTTGAGGAGAGACACAGAGACTGAGATGTTGAGAGGAGAGACACAGAGACAGAGATGTTGAGAGGAGAGCCAGAGACAGAGGTGTTGAGAGGACAGAGACACAGAGACAGAGGTGTTGAGAGGAGAGCCAGAGACAGAGATGTTGAGAGGAGAGACACAGAGACAGAGATGTTGAGAGGAGAGCCAGAGACAGAGATGTTGAGAGGAGAGACACAGAGGTGTTGAGAGGACAGAGACACAGAGACAGAGATGTTGAGAGGAGAGACACAGAGACAGAGGTGTTTAGAGGACAGAGACACAGAGACAGAGGTGTTGAGAGGAGAGAGACAGAGACAGAGATGTTGAGAGGAGAGAGACAGAGACAGATGTGTTGAGAGGACAGAGACAGAGACAGAGGTGTTGGGAGGAGAGAGACACAGAGACAGAGGTGTTGAGAGAAGAGAGACAGAGACACAGGTGTTGAGAGGAGAGACACAGAGACAGAGGTGTTGAGAGGACAGAGACGCAGAGACAGAGATGTTGAGAGGAGAGAGACAGAGACAGAGGTGTTGAGAGGAGAGACACAGAGACAGAGGTGTTGAGAGGACAGAGACAGAGACAGAGGTGTTGAGAGGAGAGAGACAGAGACAGAGGTGTTGAGAGGAGAGAGACACAGAGACAGAGGTGTTGAGAGGACAGAGACACAGAGACAGAGGTGTTGAGAGGACAGAGACACAGAGACAGAGGTGTTGAGAGGAGAGACACAGAGACAGAGGTGTTGAGAGGACAGAGACAGAGACAGAGGTGTTGAGAGGAGAGAGACAGAGACAGAGGTGTTGAGAGGAGAGAGACACAGAGACAGAGGTGTTGAGAGGACAGAGACAGAGACAGAGACAGAGGTGTTGAGAGGACAGAGACACAGAGACAGAGGTGTTGAGAGAAGAGACACAGAGACACAGAGATGTTGAGAGGAGAGAGACACAGAGACAGAGGTGTTGAGAGGACAGACACACAGAGACAGAGGTGTTGAGAGGAGAGAGACACAGAGACAGAGGTGTTGAGAGGACAGAGACACAGAGACAGAGGTGTTGAGAGGAGAGAGACAGAGACAGAGGTGTTGAGAGGACAGAGACAGAGACAGTGGTGTTGAGAGGAGAGAGACAGAGACAGAGGTGTTGAGAGGAGAGAGACAGAGACAGAGGTGTTGAGAGGACAGAGACACAGAGACAGAGGTGTTGAGAGGACAGAGACACAGAGACAGAGGTGTTGAGAGGAGAGAGACAGAGACAGAGGTGTTGAGAGGAGAGACACAGAGACAGAGGTGTTGAGAGGACAGAGACAGAGACAGAGGTGTTGAGAGGAGAGAGACAGAGACAGAGGTGTTGAGAGGAGAGAGACAGAGACAGAGACAGAGGTGTTGAGAGGAGAGAGACAGAGACAGAGACAGAGGTGTTGAGAGGACAGAGACACAGAGACAGAGGTGTTGAGAGGAGAGAGACAGAGACAGAGGTGTTGAGAGGAGAGACACAGAGACAGAGGTGTTGAGAGGACAGAGACAGAGACAGAGGTGTTGAGAGGAGAGAGACAGAGACAGAGGTGTTGAGAGGAGAGAGACAGAGACAGAGACAGAGGTGTTGAGAGGACAGAGACACAGAGACAGAGGTGTTGAGAGGAGAGAGACAGAGACAGAGGTGTTGAGAGGAGTGACACAGAGACAGAGGTGTTGAGAGGACAGAGACAGAGACAGAGGTGTTGAGAGGAGAGAGACAGAGACAGAGGTGTTGAGAGGAGAGAGACACAGAGACAGAGGTGTTGAGAGGACAGAGACACAGAGACAGAGGTGTTGAGAGGACAGAGACACAGAGACAGAGGTGTTGAGAGGAGAGACACAGAGACAGAGGTGTTGAGAGGACAGAGACAGAGACAGAGGTGTTGAGAGGAGAGAGACAGAGACAGAGGTGTTGAGAGGAGAGAGACACAGAGACAGAGGTGTTGAGAGGACAGAGACACGGAGACAGAGGTGTTGAGAGGAGAGACACAGAGACAGAGGTGTTCAGAGGAGAGACACAGAGACAGAGATGTTGAGAGGACAGAGATGTTGAGAGGAGAGACACAGAGACAGAGGTGTTGAGAGGGCAGAGACACGGAGACAGAGGTGTTGAGAGGAGAGACACAGAGACAGAGGTGTTGAGAGGAGAGAGAAAGAGACAGAGACAGAGGTGTTGAGAGGACAGAGACACAGAGACAGAGGTGTTGAGAGGAGAGACACAGAGACACAGAGATGTTGAGAGGAGAGAGACACAGAGACAGAGGTGTTGAGAGGACAGACACACAGAGACAGAGGTGTTGAGAGGACAGAGACACAGAGACAGAGGTGTTGAGACGACAGAGACACAGAGACAGAGGTGTTGAGAGGACAGAGACACAGAGACAGAGGTGTTGAGAGGAGAGAGACACAGAGACAGAGGTGTTGAGAGGAGAAACACAGGTGTTGAGAGGAGAGACACAGGTGTTGAGAGGACAGAGAGACAGAGACAGAGGTGTTGAGGAGAGACACAGAGACAGAGATGTTGAGAGGAGAGACACAGAGACAGAGATGTTGAGAGGAGAACCAGAGACAGAGGTGTTAAGAGGACAGAGACACAGAGACAGAGGTGTTGAGAGGAGAGCCAGAGACAGAGATGTTGAGAGGAGAGACACAGAGACAGAGATGTTGAGAGGAGAGCCAGAGCCAGAGATGTTGAGAGGAGAGACACAGAGGTGTTGAGAGGACAGAGACACAGAGACAGAGATGTTGAGAGGAGAGACACAGAGACAGAGGTGTTTAGAGGACAGAGACACAGAGACAGAGGTGTTGAGAGGAGAGAGACAGAGACAGAGATGTTGAGAGGAGAGAGACAGAGACAGATGTGTTGAGAGGACAGAGACAGAGACAGAGGTGTTGGGAGGAGAGAGACACAGAGACAGAGGTGTTGAGAGGAGAGAGACAGAGACACAGGTGTTGAGAGGAGAGACACAGAGACAGAGGTGTTGAGAGGACAGAGACGCAGAGACAGAGATGTTGAGAGGACAGAGACACAGAGACAGAGGTGTTGAGAGGAGAGCCAGAGGTGTTGAGAGGACAGAGACAGAGACAGAGGTGTTGAGAGGACAGAGACACAGAGACAGAGGTGTTGAGAGGACAGACACAGAGACAGAGGTGTTGAGAGTAGAGACACAGAGACAGAGGTGTTGAGAGGAGAGAGACACAGAGACAGAGGTGTTGAGAGGACAGAGACACAGAGACAGAGGTGTTGAGAGGAGAGAGACAGAGACAGAGGTGTTGAGAGGACAGAGACAGAGACAGAGGTGTTGAGAGGAGAGAGACAGAGACAGAGGTGTTGAGAGGAGAGAGACAGAGACAGAGGTGTTGAGAGGACAGAGACACAGAGACAGAGGTGTTGAGAGGACAGAGACACAGAGACAGAGGTGTTGAGAGGAGAGAGACAGAGACAGAGGTGTTGAGAGGAGAGACACAGAGACAGAGGTGTTGAGAGGACAGAGACAGAGACAGAGGTGTTGAGAGGAGAGAGACAGAGACAGAGGTGTTGAGAGGAGAGAGACACAGAGACAGAGGTGTTGAGAGGACAGAGACACAGAGACAGAGGTGTTGAGAGGACAGAGACACAGAGACAGAGGTGTTGAGAGGAGAGACACAGAGACAGAGGTGTTGAGAGGACAGAGACAGAGACAGAGGTGTTGAGAGGAGAGAGACAGAGACAGAGGTGTTGAGAGGAGAGAGACACAGAGACAGAGGTGTTGAGAGGACAGAGACACAGAGACAGAGGTGTTGAGAGGAGAGACACAGAGACAGAGGTGTTGAGAGGAGAGACACAGAGACAGAGATGTTGAGAGGACAGAGATGTTGAGAGGAGAGACACAGAGACAGAGGTGTTGAGAGGGCAGAGACACGGAGACAGAGGTGTTGAGAGGAGAGACACAGAGACAGAGGTGTTGAGAGGAGAGAGACAGAGACAGAGACAGAGGTGTTGAGAGGACAGAGACACAGAGACAGAGGTGTTGAGAGGAGAGACACAGAGACACAGAGATGTTGAGAGGAGAGAGACACAGAGACAGAGGTGTTGAGAGGACAGACACACAGAGACAGAGGTGTTGAGAGGACAGAGCCACAGAGACAGAGGTGTTGAGAGGACAGAGACACAGAGACAGAGGTGTTGAGAGGACAGAGACACAGAGACAGAGGTGTTGAGAGGAGAGACACAGAGACAGAGGTGTTGAGAGGACAGAGACACAGAGACAGAGGTGTTGAGAGGACAGAGACACAGAGACATAGGTGTTGAGAGGACAGAGACACAGAGACAGAGGTGTTGAGAGGAGAGACACAGAGACAGAGGTGTTGAGAGGACAGAGACACAGAGACAGAGATGTTGAGAGGACAGAGACACAGAGACAGAGGTGTTGAGAGGACAGAGACACAGAGACAGAGGTGTTGAGAGGAGAGAGACAGAGACAGAGGTGTTGAGAGGACAGAGAGACAGAGACAGAGGTGTTGAGAGGACAGAGACACAGAGATAAAGGTGTTGAGAGGAGAGAGACAGAGACAGAGGTGTTGAGAGGACAGAGACAGAGACAGTGGTGTTGAGAGGAGAGAGACAGAGACAGAGGTGTTGAGAGGAGAGAGACAGAGACAGAGGTGTTGAGAGGACAGAGACACAGAGACAGAGGTGTTGAGAGGACAGAGACACAGAGACAGAGGTGTTGAGAGGAGAGAGACAGAGACAGAGGTGTTGAGAGGAGAGACACAGAGACAGAGGTGTTGAGAGGACAGAGACAGAGACAGAGGTGTTGAGAGGAGAGAGACAGAGACAGAGGTGTTGAGAGGAGAGAGACACAGAGACAGAGGTGTTGAGAGGACAGAGACACAGAGACAGAGGTGTTGAGAGGACAGAGACACAGAGACAGAGGTGTTGAGAGGAGAGACACAGAGACAGAGGTGTTGAGAGGACAGAGACACAGAGACAGAGGTGTTGAGAGGACAGAGACACAGAGACAGAGGTGTTGAGAGGACAGAGACACAGAGACAGAGGTGTTGAGAGGACAGAGACACAGAGACAGAGGTGTTGAGAGGAGAGAGACACAGAGACAGAGGTGTTGAGAGGAGAAACACAGGTGTTGAGAGGAGAGACACAGGTGTTGAGAGGACAGAGAGACAGAGGTGTTGAGGAGAGACACAGAGACTGAGATGTTGAGAGGAGAGACACAGAGACAGAGATGTTGAGAGGAGAGCCAGAGACAGAGGTGTTGAGAGGACAGAGACACAGAGACAGAGGTGTTGAGAGGAGAGCCAGAGACAGAGATGTTGAGAGGAGAGAGACAGAGACAGAGGTGTTGAGAGGACAGAGACACAGAGACAGAGGTGTTGAGAGGACAGAGACACAGAGACAGAGGTGTTGAGAGGAGAGAGACAGAGACAGAGGTGTTGAGAGGAGAGACACAGAGACAGAGGTGTTGAGAGGACAGAGACAGAGACAGAGGTGTTGAGAGGAGAGAGACAGAGACAGAGGTGTTGAGAGGAGAGAGACACAGAGACAGAGGTGTTGAGAGGACAGAGACACAGAGACAGAGGTGTTGAGAGGACAGAGACACAGACACAGAGGTGTTGAGAGGAGAGACACAGAGACAGAGGTGTTGAGAGGACAGAGACAGAGACAGAGGTGTTGAGAGGAGAGAGACAGAGACAGAGGTGTTGAGAGGAGAGACACACAGAGACAGAGGTGTTGAGAGGACAGAGACACAGAGACAGAGGTGTTGAGAGGAGAGACACAGAGACAGAGGTGTTCAGAGGAGAGACACAGAGACAGAGATGTTGAGAGGAGAGACACAGAGACAGAGGTGTTGAGAGGAGAGAGACACAGAGACAGAGGTGTTGAGAGGACAGAGACACAGAGACAGAGGTGTTGAGAGGAGAGACACAGAGACAGAGGTGTTGAGAGGAGAGACACAGAGACAGAGATGTTGAGAGGACAGAGATGTTGAGAGGAGAGACACAGAGACAGAGGTGTTGAGAGGAGAGAGACAGAGACAGAGGTGTTGAGAGGAGAGAGACAGAGACAGAGGTGTTGAGAGGACAGAGACACAGAGACAGAGGTGTTGAGAGGACAGAGACACAGAGACAGAGGTGTTGAGAGGAGAGAGACAGAGACAGAGGTGTTGAGAGGAGAGACACAGAGACAGAGGTGTTGAGAGGACAGAGACAGAGACAGAGGTGTTGAGAGGAGAGAGACAGAGACAGAGGTGTTGAGAGGAGAGAGACACAGAGACAGAGGTGTTGAGAGGACAGAGACACAGAGACAGAGGTGTTGAGAGGACAGAGACACAGAGACAGAGGTGTTGAGAGGAGAGACACAGAGACAGAGGTGTTGAGAGGACAGAGACAGAGACAGAGGTGTTGAGAGGAGAGAGACAGAGACAGAGGTGTTGAGAGGAGAGAGACACAGAGACAGAGGTGTTGAGAGGACAGAGACACAGAGACAGAGGTGTTGAGAGGAGAGACACAGAGACAGAGGTGTTGAGAGGAGAGACACAGAGACAGAGATGTTGAGAGGACAGAGATGTTGAGAGGAGAGACACAGAGACAGAGGTGTTGAGAGGGCAGAGACACGGAGACAGAGGTGTTGAGAGGAGAGACACAGAGACAGAGGTGTTGAGAGGAGAGAGACAGAGACAGAGACAGAGGTGTTGAGAGGACAGAGACACAGAGACAGAGGTGTTGAGAGGAGAGACACAGAGACACAGAGATGTTGAGAGGAGAGAGACACAGAGACAGAGGTGTTGAGAGGACAGACACACAGAGACAGAGGTGTTGGGAGGACAGAGCCACAGAGACAGAGGTGTTGAGAGGACAGAGACACAGAGACAGAGGTGTTGAGAGGACAGAGACACAGAGACAGAGGTGTTGAGAGGAGAGACACAGAGACAGAGGTGTTGAGAGGACAGAGACACAGAGACAGAGGTGTTGAAAGGACAGAGACACAGAGACAGAGGTGTTGAGAGGACAGAGACACAGAGACAGAGGTGTTGAGAGGAGAGACACAGAGACAGAGGTGTTGAGAGGACAGAGACACAGAGACAGAGATGTTGAGAGGACAGAGACACAGAGACAGAGGTGTTGAGAGGACAGAGACACAGAGACAGAGGTGTTGAGAGGAGAGAGACAGAGACAGAGGTGTTGAGAGGACAGAGAGACAGAGACAGAGGTGTTGAGAGGACAGAGACACAGAGATAGAGGTGTTGAGAGGAGAGAGACAGAGACAGAGGTGTTGAGAGGACAGAGACAGAGACAGTGGTGTTGAGAGGAGAGAGACAGAGACAGAGGTGTTGAGAGGAGAGAGACAGAGACAGAGGTGTTGAGAGGACAGAGACACAGAGACAGAGGTGTTGAGAGGACAGAGACACAGAGACAGAGGTGTTGAGAGGAGAGAGACAGAGACAGAGGTGTTGAGAGGAGAGACACAGAGACAGAGGTGTTGAGAGGACAGAGACAGAGACAGAGGTGTTGAGAGGAGAGAGACAGAGACAGAGGTGTTGAGAGGAGAGAGACACAGAGACAGAGGTGTTGAGAGGACAGAGACACAGAGACAGAGGTGTTGAGAGGACAGAGACACAGAGACAGAGGTGTTGAGAGGAGAGACACAGAGACAGAGGTGTTGAGAGGACAGAGACAGAGACAGAGGTGTTGAGAGGAGAGAGACAGAGACAGAGGTGTTGAGAGGACAGAGACAGAGACAGAGGTGTTGAGAGGAGAGAGAAAGAGACAGAGGTGTTGAGAGGAGAGAGACACAGAGACAGAGGTGTTGAGAGGACAGAGACACAGCGACAGAGGTGTTGAGAGGACAGAGACACAGAGACAGAGGTGTTGAGAGGAGAGACACAGAGACAGAGGTGTTGAGAGGACAGAGACAGAGACAGAGGTGTTGAGAGGAGAGAGACAGAGACAGAGGTGTTGAGAGGAGAGACACACAGAGACAGAGGTGTTGAGAGGACAGAGACACAGAGACAGAGGTGTTGAGAGGAGAGACACAGAGACAGAGGTGTTCAGAGGAGAGACACAGAGACAGAGATGTTGAGAGGAGAGACACAGAGACAGAGGTGTTGAGAGGAGAGAGACACAGAGACAGAGGTGTTGAGAGGACATAGACACAGAGACAGAGGTGTTGAGAGGAGAGACACAGAGACAGAGGTGTTGAGAGGAGAGACACAGAGACAGAGATGTTGAGAGGACAGAGATGTTGAGAGGAGAGACACAGAGACAGAGGTGTTGAGAGGAGAGAGACAGAGACAGAGGTGTTGAGAGGAGAGAGACAGAGACAGAGGTGTTGAGAAGACAGAGACACAGAGACAGAGGTGTTGAGAGGACAGAGACACAGAGACAGAGGTGTTGAGAGGAGAGAGACAGAGACAGAGGTGTTGAGAGGAGAGACACAGAGACAGAGGTGTTGAGAGGACAGAGACAGAGACAGAGGTGTTGAGAGGAGAGAGACACAGAGACAGAGGTGTTGAGAGGACAGAGACACAGAGACAGAGGTGTTGAGAGGAGAGACACAGAGACAGAGGTGTTGAGAGGAGAGACACAGAGACAGAGATGTTGAGAGGACAGAGATGTTGAGAGGAGAGACACAGAGACAGAGGTGTTGAGAGGGCAGAGACACGGAGACAGAGGTGTTGAGAGGAGAGACACAGAGACAGAAGTGTTGAGAGGAGAGAGACAGAGACAGAGACAGAGGTGTTGAGAGGACAGAGACACAGAGACAGAGGTGTTGAGAGGAGAGACACAGAGACACAGAGATGTTGAGAGGAGAGAGACACAGAGACAGAGGTGTTGAGAGGACAGACACACAGAGACAGAGGTGTTGAGAGGACAGAGCCACAGAGACAGAGGTGTTGAGAGGACAGAGACACAGAGACAGAGGTGTTGAGAGGACAGAGACACAGAGACAGAGGTGTTGAGAGGAGATACACAGAGACAGAGGTGTTGAGAGGACAGAGACACAGAGACAGAGGTGTTGAAAGGACAGAGACACAGAGACAGAGGTGTTGAGAGGACAGAGACACAGAGACAGAGGTGTTGAGAGGAGAGACACAGAGACAGAGGTGTTGAGAGGACAGAGACACAGAGACAGAGATGTTGAGAGGACAGAGACACAGAGACAGAGGTGTTGAGAGGACAGAGACACAGAGACAGAGGTGTTGAGAGGAGAGAGACAGAGACAGAGGTGTTGAGAGGACAGAGAGACAGAGACAGAGGTGTTGAGAGGACAGAGACACAGAGATAGAGGTGTTGAGAGGAGAGAGACAGAGACAGAGGTGTTGAGAGGAGAGAGACAGAGACAGTGGTGTTGAGAGGAGAGAGACAGAGACAGAGGTGTTGAGAGGAGAGAGACAGAGACAGAGGTGTTGAGAGGACAGAGACACAGAGACAGAGGTGTTGAGAGGACAGAGACACAGAGACAGAGGTGTTGAGAGGAGAGAGACAGAGACAGAGGTGTTGAGAGGAGAGACACAGAGACAGAGGTGTTGAGAGGACAGAGACAGAGACAGAGGTGTTGAGAGGAGAGAGACAGAGACAGAGGTGTTGAGAGGAGAGAGACACAGAGACAGAGGTGTTGAGAGGACAGAGACACAGAGACAGAGGTGTTGAGAGGACAGAGACACAGAGACAGAGGTGTTGAGAGGAGAGACACAGAGACAGAGGTGTTGAGAGGACAGAGACAGAGACAGAGGTGTTGAGAGGAGAGAGACAGAGACAGAGGTGTTGAGAGGAGAGAGACACAGAGACAGAGGTGTTGAGAGGAGAGACACAGAGACAGAGGTGTTCAGAGGAGAGACACAGAGACAGAGATGTTGAGAGGAGAGACACAGAGACAGAGGTGTTGAGAGGGCAGAGACACGGAGACAGAGGTGTTGAGAGGAGAGACACAGAGACAGAGGTGTTGAGAGGAGAGAGACAGAGACAGAGACAGAGGTGTTGAGAGGACAGAGACACAGAGACAGAGGTGTTGAGAGGAGAGACACAGAGACAAAGAAATGTTGAGAGGAGAGAGACACAGACACAGAGGTGTTGAGAGGACAGACACACAGAGACAGAGGTGTTGAGAGGACAGAGACACAGAGACAGAGGTGTTGAGAGGACAGAGACACAGAGACAGAGGTGTTGAGAGGACAGAGACACAGAGACAGAGGTGTTGAGAGGAGAGAGACACAGAGACAGAGGTGTTGAGAGGAGAAACACAGGTGCTGAGAGGAGAGACACAGGTGTTGAGAGGACAGAGAGACAGAGACAGAGGTGTTGAGGAGAGACACAGAGACGGAGATGTTGAGAGGTGAGACACAGAGACAGAGATGTTGAGAGGAGAGCCAGAGACAGAGGTGTTGAGAGGACAGAGACACAGAGACAGAGGTGTTGAGAGGAGAGCCAGAGACAGAGATGTTGAGAGGAGAGACACAGAGACAGAGATGTTGAGAGGAGAGCCAGAGACAGAGATGTTGAGAGGAGAGACACAGAGGTGTTGAGAGGACAGAGACACAGAGACAGAGATGTTGAGAGGAGAGACACAGAGACAGAGGTGTTTAGAGGACAGAGACACAGAGACAGAGGTGTTGAGAGGAGAGCCAGAGGTGTTGAGAGGACAGAGACAGAGACAGAGGTGTTGAGAGGACAGAGACACAGAGACAGAGGTGTTGAGAGGACAGACACAGAGACAGAGGTGTTGAGAGGAGAGACACAGAGACAGAGGTGTTGAGAGGACAGAGACACAGAGACAGAGGTCTTGAGAGGAGAGAGACAGAGACAGAGGTGTTGAGAGGACAGAGACAGAGACAGTGGTGTTGAGAGGAGAGAGACAGAGACAGAGGTGTTGAGAGGAGAGAGACAGAGACAGAGGTGTTGAGAGGACAGAGACACAGACACAGAGGTGTTGAGAGGACAGAGACACAGAGACAGAGGTGTTGAGAGGAGAGAGACAGAGACAGAGGTGTTGAGAGGAGAGACACAGAGACAGAGGTGTTGAGAGGACAGAGACAGAGACAGAGGTGTTGAGAGGAGAGAGACAGAGACAGAGGTGTTGAGAGGAGAGAGACAGAGACAGAGGTGTTGAGAGGAGAGACACAGAGACAGAGGTGTTGAGAGGACAGAGACAGAGACAGAGGTGTTGAGAGGAGAGAGACAGAGACAGAGGTGTTGAGAGGAGAGAGACACAGAGACAGAGGTGTTGAGAGGACAGAGACACAGAGACAGAGGTGTTGAGAGGACAGAGACACAGAGACAGAGGTGTTGAGAGGAGAGACACAGAGACAGAGGTGTTGAGAGGACAGAGACAGAGACAGAGGTGTTGAGAGGAGAGAGACAGAGACAGAGGTGTTGAGAGGAGAGAGACACAGAGACAGAGGTGTTGAGAGGACAGAGACACAGAGACAGAGGTGTTGAGAGGAGAGACACAGAGACAGAGGTGTTCAGAGGAGAGACACAGAGACAGAGATGTTGAGAGGACAGAGATGTTGAGAGGAGAGACACATAGACAGAGGTGTTGAGAGGGCAGAGACACGGAGACAGAGGTGTTGAGAGGAGAGACACAGAGACAGAGGTGTTGAGAGGAGAGAGACAGAGACAGAGACAGAGGTGTTGAGAGGACAGAGACACAGAGACAGAGGTGTTGAGAGGAGAGACACAGAGACAAAGAGATGTTGAGAGGAGAGAGACACACAGACAGAGGTGTTGAGAGGACAGACACACAGAGACAGAGGTGTTGAGAGGACAGAGACACAGAGACAGAGGTGTTGAGAGGACAGAGACACAGAGACAGAGGTGTTGAGAGGACAGAGACACAGAGACAGAGGTGTTGAGAGGAGAGAGACACAGAGACAGAGGTGTTGAGAGGAGAAACACAGGTGTTGAGAGGAGAGACACAGGTGTTGAGAGGACAGAGAGACAGAGACAGAGGTGTTGAGGAGAGACACAGAGACGGAGATGTTGAGAGGAGAGCCAGAGACAGAGGTGTTGAGAGGACAGAGACACAGAGACAGAGGTGTTGAGAGGAGAGCCAGAGACAGAGATGTTGAGAGGAGAGACACAGAGACAGAGATGTTGAGAGGAGAGCCAGAGACAGAGATGTTGAGAGGAGAGACACAGAGGTGTTGAGAGGACAGAGACACAGAGACAGAGATGTTGAGAGGAGAGACACAGAGACAGAGGTGTTTAGAGGACAGAGACACAGAGACAGAGGTGTTGAGAGGAGAGAGACAGAGACAGAGATGTTGAGAGGAGAGAGACAGAGACAGATGTGTTGAGAGGACAGAGACAGAGACAGAGGTGTTGGGAGGAGAGAGACACAGAGACAGAGGTGTTGAGAGGAGAGAGACAGAGACACAGGTGTTGAGAGGAGAGACACAGAGACAGAGGTGTTGAGAGGACAGAGACGCAGAGACAGAGATGTTGAGAGGACAGAGACACAGAGACAGAGGTGTTGAGAGGAGAGCCAGAGGTGTTGAGAGGACAGAGACAGAGACAGAGGTGTTGAGAGGACAGAGACACAGAGACAGAGGTGTTGAGAGGACAGACACAGAGACAGAGGTGTTGAGAGGAGAGACACAGAGACAGAGGTGTTGAGAGGAGAGAGACACAGAGACAGAGGTGTTGAGAGGACAGAGACACAGAGACAGAGGTCTTGAGAGGAGAGAGACAGAGACAGAGGTGTTGAGAGGACAGAGACAGAGACAGAGGTGTTGAGAGGAGAGAGACAGAGACAGAGGTGTTGAGAGGACAGAGACACAGAGACAGAGGTGTTGAGAGGACAGAGACACAGAGACAGAGGTGTTGAGAGGAGAGAGACAGAGACAGAGGTGTTGAGAGGAGAGACACAGAGACAGAGGTGTTGAGAGGACAGAGACAGAGACAGAGGTGTTGAGAGGAGAGAGACAGAGACAGAGGTGTTGAGAGGAGAGAGACACAGAGACAGAGGTGTTGAGAGGACAGAGACACAGAGACAGAGGTGTTGAGAGGACAGAGACACAGAGACAGAGGTGTTGAGAGGAGAGAGACAGAGACAGAGACAGAGGTGTTGAGAGGACAGAGACACAGAGACAGAGGTGTTGAGAGGAGAGACACAGAGACAAAGAGATGTTGAGAGGAGAGAGACACACAGACAGAGGTGTTGAGAGGACAGACACACAGAGACAGAGGTGTTGAGAGGACAGAGACACAGAGACAGAGGTGTTGAGAGGACAGAGACACAGAGACAGAGGTGTTGAGAGGACAGAGACACAGAGACAGAGGTGTTGAGAGGAGAGAGACACAGAGACAGAGGTGTTGAGAGGAGAAACACAGGTGTTGAGAGGAGAGACACAGGTGTTGAGAGGACAGAGAGACAGAGACAGAGGTGTTGAGGAGAGACACAGAGACGGAGATGTTGAGAGGAGAGCCAGAGACAGAGGTGTTGAGAGGACAGAGACACAGAGACAGAGGTGTTGAGAGGAGAGCCAGAGACAGAGATGTTGAGAGGAGAGACACAGAGACAGAGATGTTGAGAGGAGAGCCAGAGACAGAGATGTTGAGAGGAGAGACACAGAGGTGTTGAGAGGACAGAGACACAGAGACAGAGATGTTGAGAGGAGAGACACAGAGACAGAGGTGTTTAGAGGACAGAGACACAGAGACAGAGGTGTTGAGAGGAGAGAGACAGAGACAGAGATGTTGAGAGGAGAGAGACAGAGACAGATGTGTTGAGAGGACAGAGACAGAGACAGAGGTGTTGGGAGGAGAGAGACACAGAGACAGAGGTGTTGAGAGGAGAGAGACAGAGACACAGGTGTTGAGAGGAGAGACACAGAGACAGAGGTGTTGAGAGGACAGAGACGCAGAGACAGAGATGTTGAGAGGACAGAGACACAGAGACAGAGGTGTTGAGAGGAGAGCCAGAGGTGTTGAGAGGACAGAGACAGAGACAGAGGTGTTGAGAGGACAGAGACACAGAGACAGAGGTGTTGAGAGGACAGACACAGAGACAGAGGTGTTGAGAGGAGAGACACAGAGACAGAGGTGTTGAGAGGAGAGAGACACAGAGACAGAGGTGTTGAGAGGACAGAGACACAGAGACAGAGGTCTTGAGAGGAGAGAGACAGAGACAGAGGTGTTGAGAGGACAGAGACAGAGACAGAGGTGTTGAGAGGAGAGAGACAGAGACAGAGGTGTTGAGAGGACAGAGACACAGAGACAGAGGTGTTGAGAGGACAGAGACACAGAGACAGAGGTGTTGAGAGGAGAGAGACAGAGACAGAGGTGTTGAGAGGAGAGACACAGAGACAGAGGTGTTGAGAGGACAGAGACAGAGACAGAGGTGTTGAGAGGAGAGAGACAGAGACAGAGGTGTTGAGAGGAGAGAGACACAGAGACAGAGGTGTTGAGAGGACAGAGACACAGAGACAGAGGTGTTGAGAGGACAGAGACACAGAGACAGAGGTGTTGAGAGGAGAAACACAGAGACAGAGGTGTTGAGAGGACAGAGACAGAGACAGAGGTGTTGAGAGGAGAGAGACAGAGACAGAGGTGTTGAGAGGAGAGAGACACAGAGACAGAGGTGTTGAGAGGACAGAGACACAGAGACAGAGGTGTTGAGAGGAGAGACACAGAGACAGAGGTGTTGAGAGGAGAGACACAGAGACAGAGATGTTGAGAGGACAGAGATGTTGAGAGGAGAGACACAGAGACAGAGGTGTTGAGAGGGCAGAGACACGGAGACAGAGGTGTTGAGAGGAGAGACACAGAGACAGAGGTGTTGAGAGGAGAGAGACAGAGACAGAGACAGAGACAGAGGTGTTGAGAGGACAGAGACACAGAGACAGAGGTGTTGAGAGGAGAGACACAGAGACACAGAGATGTTGAGAGGAGAGAGACACAGAGACAGAGGTGTTGAGAGGACAGACACACAGAGACAGAGGTGTTGAGAGGACAGAGCCACAGAGACAGAGGTGTTGAGAGGACAGAGACACAGAGACAGAGGTGTTGAGAGGACAGAGACACAGAGACAGAGGTGTTGAGAGGAGAGACACAGAGACAGAGGTGTTGAGAGGACAGAGACACAGAGACAGAGGTGTTGAGAGGACAGAGACACAGAGACAGAGGTGTTGAGAGGACAGAGACACAGAGACAGAGGTGTTGAGAGGAGAGACACAGAGACAGAGGTGTTGAGAGGACAGAGACACAGAGACAGAGATGTTGAGAGGACAGAGACACAGAGACAGAGGTGTTGAGAGGACAGAGACAGAGACAGAGATGTTGAGGAGAGACACAGAGACAGAGGTGTTGAGAGGAGACACAGAGACAGAGGTGTTGAGAGGAGAGACACAGAGACAGAGGTGTTGAGAGGACAGAGACACAGAGACATAGGTGTTGAGAGGACAGAGACACAGAGACAGAGGTGTTGAGAGGACAGAGACACAGAGACAGAGGTGTTGAGAAGACAGAGACACAGAGACAGAGGTGTTGAGAGGACAGAGACACAGAGACAGAGGTGTTGAGAGGACAGAGACACAGAGACAGAGATGTTGAGAGGACAGATACACAGAGACAGAGGTGTTGAGAGGACAGAGACGCAGACACAGAGGTGTTGAGAGGGCAGAGACACAGAGACAGAGGTGTTGAGAGGACAGAGACACGGAGACAGAGGTGTTGAGAGGAGAGACAGAGACAGAGGTGTTGAGAGGAGAGAGACAGAGACAGAGATGTTGAGAGGAGAGAGAGACAGAGACAGAGGTGCTGAGAGGACAGAGACACAGAGACAGAGGTGCTGAGAGGACAGAGACAGAGTCAGAGGTGTTGAGAGGAGAGACACAGAGACAGAGGTGTTGAGAGGAGAGAGACAGAGACAGAGGTGTTGAGAGGAGAGAAACACAGAGACAGAGGTGTTGAGAGGACAGAGACACAGAGACAGAGGTGTTGAGAGGAGAGACACAGAGACAGAGGTGTTGAGAGGACAGAGACACAGAGACAGAGGTGCTGAGAGGACAGAGACACAGAGACAGAGGTGCTGAGAGGACAGAGACACAGAGACAGAGGTGTTGAGAGGAGAGACACAGAGACAGAGGTGTTGAGAGGACAGAGACAGAGACAGAGGTGTTGAGAGGAGAGAGACAGAGACAGAGGTGTTGAGAGGAGAGAGACACAGAGACAGAGGTGTTGAGAGGACAGAGACACAGAGACAGAGATGTTGAGAGGACAGAGATGTTGAGAGGAGAGACACAGAGACAGAGGTGTTGAGAGGGCAGAGACACGGAGACAGAGGTGTTGAGAGGAGAGACACAGAGACAGAGGTGTTGAGAGGAGAGAGACAGAGACAGAGACAGAGGTGTTGAGAGGACAGAGACACAGAGACAGAGGTGTTGAGAGGAGAGACACAGAGACACAGAGATGTTGAGAGGAGAGAGACACAGAGACAGAGGTGTTGAGAGGACAGACACACAGAGATAGAGGTGTTGAGAGGAGAGAGACACAGAGACAGAGGTGTTGAGAGGACAGAGACACAGAGACACAGGTGTTGAGAGGACAGAGAGACAGAGACAGAGGTGTTGAGGAGAGACACAGAGACGGAGATGTTGAGAGGAGAGACACAGAGACAGAGATGTTGAGAGGAGAGCCAGAGACAGAGGTGTTGAGAGGACAGAGACACAGAGACAGAGGTGTTGAGAGGAGAGCCAGAGACAGAGATGTTGAGAGGAGAGACACAGAGACAGAGATGTTGAGAGGAGAGCCAGAGACAGAGATGTTGAGAGGAGAGACACAGAGGTGTTGAGAGGACAGAGACACAGAGACAGAGATGTTGAGAGGAGAGACACAGAGACAGAGGTGTTTAGAGGACAGAGACACAGAGACAGAGGTGTTGAGAGGAGAGAGACAGAGACAGAGATGTTGAGAGGAGAGAGACAGAGACAGATGTGTTGAGAGGACAGAGACAGAGACAGAGGTGTTGGGAGGAGAGAGACACAGAGACAGAGGTGTTGAGAGGAGAGAGACAGAGACACAGGTGTTGAGAGGAGAGACACAGAGACAGAGGTGTTGAGAGGACAGAGACGCAGAGACAGAGATGTTGAGAGGACAGAGATACAGAGACAGAGGTGTTGAGAGGAGAGCCAGAGGTGTTGAGAGGACAGAGACAGAGACAGAGGTGTTGAGAGGACAGAGACACAGAGACAGAGGTGTTGAGAGGACAGATACAGAGACAGAGGTGTTGAGAGGAGAGACACAGAGACAGAGGTGTTGAGAGGAGAGAGACACAGAGACAGAGATGTTGAGAGGAGAGAGACAGAGACAGATGTGTTGAGAGGACAGAGACAGAGACAGAGGTGTTGGGAGGAGAGAGACACAGAGACAGAGGTGTTGAGAGGAGAGAGACAGAGACACAGGTGTTGAGAGGAGAGACACAGAGACAGAGGTGTTGAGAGGACTTAGACGCAGAGACAGAGATGTTGAGAGGACAGAGACACAGAGACAGAGGTGTTGAGAGGAGAGCCAGAGGTGTTGAGAGGAGAGAGACAGAGACAGAGGTGTTGAGAGGACAGAGACAGAGACAGAGGTGTTGAGAGGAGAGAGACAGAGACAGAGGTGTTGAGAGGAGAGAGACAGAGACAGAGGTGTTGAGAGGACAGAGACACAGAGACAGAGGTGTTGAGAGGACAGAGACACAGAGACAGAGGTGTTGAGAGGAGAGAGACAGAGACAGAGGTGTTGAGAGGAGAGACACAGAGACAGAGGTGTTGAGAGGACAGAGACAGAGACAGAGGTGTTGAGAGGAGAGAGACAGAGACAGAGGTGTTGAGAGGAGAGAGACACAGAGACAGAGGTGTTGAGAGGACAGAGACACAGAGACAGAGGTGTTGAGAGGACAGAGACACAGAGACAGAGGTGTTGAGAGGAGAGACACAGAGACAGAGGTGTTGAGAGGACAGAGACAGAGACAGAGGTGTTGAGAGGAGAGAGACAGAGACAGAGGTGTTGAGAGGAGAGAGACACAGAGACAGAGGTGTTGAGAGGACAGAGACACAGAGACAGAGGTGTTGAGAGGAGAGACACAGAGACAGAGGTGTTGAGAGGAGAGACACAGAGACAGAGATGTTGAGAGGACAGAGATGTTGAGAGGAGAGACACAGAGACAGAGGTGTTGAGAGGGCAGAGACACGGAGACAGAGGTGTTGAGAGGAGAGACACAGAGACAGAGGTGTTGAGAGGAGAGAGACAGAGACAGAGACAGAGACAGAGGTGTTGAGAGGACAGAGACACAGAGACAGAGGTGTTGAGAGGAGAGACACAGAGACACAGAGATGTTGAGAGGAGAGAGACACAGAGACAGAGGTGTTGAGAGGACAGACACACAGAGACAGAGGTGTTGAGAGGACAGAGCCACAGAGACAGAGGTGTTGAGAGGACAGAGACACAGAGACAGAGGTGTTGAGAGGACAGAGACACAGAGACAGAGGTGTTGAGAGGAGAGACACAGAGACAGAGGTGTTGAGAGGACAGAGACACAGAGACAGAGGTGTTGAGAGGACAGAGACACAGAGACAGAGGTGTTGAGAGGACAGAGACACAGAGACAGAGGTGTTGAGAGGAGAGACACAGAGACAGAGGTGTTGAGAGGATAGAGACACAGAGACAGAGATGTTGAGAGGACAGAGACACAGAGACAGAGGTGTTGAGAGGACAGAGACAGAGACAGAGATGTTGAGGAGAGACACAGAGACAGAGGTGTTGAGAGGAGACACAGAGACAGAGGTGTTGAGAGGAGAGACACAGAGACAGAGGTGTTGAGAGGACAGAGACACAGAGACATAGGTGTTGAGAGGACAGAGACACAGAGACAGAGGTGTTGAGAGGACAGAGACACAGAGACAGAGGTGTTGAGAAGACAGAGACACAGAGACAGAGGTGTTGAGAGGACAGAGACACAGAGACAGAGGTGTTGAGAGGACAGAGACACAGAGACAGAGATGTTGAGAGGACAGATACACAGAGACAGAGGTGTTGAGAGGACAGAGACGCAGACACAGAGGTGTTGAGAGGGCAGAGACACAGAGACAGAGGTGTTGAGAGGACAGAGACACGGAGACAGAGGTGTTGAGAGGAGAGACAGAGACAGAGGTGTTGAGAGGAGAGAGACAGAGACAGAGATGTTGAGAGGAGAGAGAGACAGAGACAGAGGTGCTGAGAGGACAGAGACACAGAGACAGAGGTGCTGAGAGGACAGAGACAGAGTCAGAGGTGTTGAGAGGAGAGACACAGAGACAGAGGTGTTGAGAGGAGAGAGACAGAGACAGAGGTGTTGAGAGGAGAGAAACACAGAGACAGAGGTGTTGAGAGGACAGAGACACAGAGACAGAGGTGTTGAGAGGAGAGACACAGAGACAGAGGTGTTTAGAGGACAGAGACACAGAGACAGAGGTGCTGAGAGGACAGAGACACAGAGACAGAGGTGCTGAGAGGACAGAGACACAGAGACAGAGGTGTTGAGAGGAGAGACACAGAGACAGAGGTGTTGAGAGGACAGAGACAGAGACAGAGGTGTTGAGAGGAGAGAGACAGAGACAGAGGTGTTGAGAGGAGAGAGACACAGAGACAGAGGTGTTGAGAGGACAGAGACACAGAGACAGAGGTGTTGAGAGGAGAGACACAGAGACAGAGGTGTTGAGAGGAGAGACACAGAGACAGAGATGTTGAGAGGACAGAGATGTTGAGAGGAGAGACACAGAGACAGAGGTGTTGAGAGGGCAGAGACACGGAGACAGAGGTGTTGAGAGGAGAGACACAGAGACAGAGGTGTTGAGAGGAGAGAGACAGAGACAGAGACAGAGGTGTTGAGAGGACAGAGACACAGAGACAGAGGTGTTGAGAGGAGAGACACAGAGACACAGAGATGTTGAGAGGAGAGAGACACAGAGACAGAGGTGTTGAGAGGACAGACACACAGAGATAGAGGTGTTGAGAGGAGAGAGACACAGAGACAGAGGTGTTGAGAGGACAGAGACACAGAGACACAGGTGTTGAGAGGACAGAGATACAGAGACAGAGGTGTTGAGGAGAGACACAGAGACGGAGATGTTGAGAGGAGAGACACAGAGACAGAGATGTTCAGAGGAGAGCCAGAGACAGAGGTGTTGAGAGGACAGAGACACAGAGACAGAGGTGTTGAGAGGAGAGACAGAGACAGAGATGTTGAGAGGAGAGACACAGAGACAGAGATGTTGAGAGGAGAGCCAGAGACAGAGATGTTGAGAGGAGAGACACAGAGGTGTTGAGAGGACAGAGACACAGAGACAGAGATGTTGAGAGGAGAGACACAGAGACAGAGGTGTTTAGAGGACAGAGACACAGAGACAGAGGTGTTG
This sequence comes from Coregonus lavaretus, assembly GCF_964263955.1. Classification (NCBI taxonomy): domain Eukaryota; kingdom Metazoa; phylum Chordata; class Actinopteri; order Salmoniformes; family Salmonidae; genus Coregonus; species Coregonus lavaretus. The sequence goes on from NW_028162485.1 coordinate 73,075, forward strand.
AGAGGAGAGAGACCGAGACAGAGATGTTGAGAGGAGAGAGACAGAGACAGATGTGTTGAGAGGACAGAGACAGAGACAGAGGTGTTGGGAGGAGAGAGACACAGAGACAGAGGTGTTGAGAGGAGAGAGACAGAGACACAGGTGTTGAGAGGAGAGACACAGAGACAGAGGTGTTGAGAGGACAGAGACGCAGAGACAGAGATGTTGAGAGGACAGAGATACAGAGACAGAGGTGTTGAGAGGAGAGCCAGAGGTGTTGAGAGGACAGAGACAGAGACAGAGGTGTTGAGAGGACAGAGACACAGAGACAGAGGTGTTGAGAGGACAGACACAGAGACAGAGGTGTTGAGAGGAGAGACACAGAGACAGAGGTGTTGAGAGGAGAGAGACACAGAGACAGAGGTGTTGAGAGGACAGAGACACAGAGACAGAGGTCTTGAGAGGAGAGAGACAGAGACAGAGGTGTTGAGAGGACAGAGACAGAGACAGAGGTGTTGAGAGGAGAGAGACAGAGACAGAGGTGTTGAGAGGAGAGAGACAGAGACAGAGGTGTTGAGAGGACAGAGACACAGAGACAGAGGTGTTGAGAGGACAGAGACACAGAGACAGAGGTGTTGAGAGGAGAGAGACAGAGACAGAGGTGTTGAGAGGACAGAGACACAGAGACAGAGATGTTGAGAGGACAGATACACAGAGACAGAGGTGTTGAGAGGACAGAGACGCAGACACAGAGGTGTTGAGAGGGCAGAGACACAGAGACAGAGGTGTTGAGAGGACAGAGACACGGAGACAGAGGTGTTGAGAGGAGAGACAGAGACAGAGGTGTTGAGAGGAGAGAGACAGAGACAGAGATGTTGAGAGGAGAGAGAGACAGAGACAGAGGTGCTGAGAGGACAGAGACACAGAGACAGAGGTGCTGAGAGGACAGAGACAGAGTCAGAGGTGTTGAGAGGAGAGACACAGAGACAGAGGTGTTGAGAGGAGAGAGACAGAGACAGAGGTGTTGAGAGGAGAGAAACACAGAGACAGAGGTGTTGAGAGGACAGAGACACAGAGACAGAGGTGTTGAGAGGAGAGCCAGAGGTGTTGAGAGGACAGAGACAGAGACAGAGGTGTTGAGAGGACAGAGACACAGAGACAGAGGTGTTGAGAGGACAGACACAGAGACAGAGGTGTTGAGAGGAGAGACACAGAGACAGAGGTGTTGAGAGGAGAGAGACACAGAGACAGAGGTGTTGAGAGGACAGAGACACAGAGACAGAGGTCTTGAGAGGAGAGAGACAGAGACAGAGGTGTTGAGAGGACAGAGACAGAGACAGAGGTGTTGAGAGGAGAGAGACAGAGACAGAGGTGTTGAGAGGAGAGAGACAGAGACAGAGGTGTTGAGAGGACAGAGACACAGAGACAGAGGTGTTGAGAGGACAGAGACACAGAGACAGAGGTGTTGAGAGGAGAGAGACAGAGACAGAGGTGTTGAGAGGACAGAGACACAGAGACAGAGATGTTGAGAGGACAGATACACAGAGACAGAGGTGTTGAGAGGACAGAGACACAGACACAGAGGTGTTGAGAGGGCAGAGACACAGAGACAGAGGTGTTGAGAGGACAGAGACACGGAGACAGAGGTGTTGAGAGGAGAGACAGAGACAGAGGTGTTGAGAGGAGAGAGACAGAGACAGAGATGTTGAGAGGAGAGAGAGACAGAGACAGAGGTGCTGAGAGGACAGAGACACAGAGACAGAGGTGCTGAGAGGACAGAGACAGAGTCAGAGGTGTTGAGAGGAGAGACACAGAGACAGAGGTGTTGAGAGGAGAGAGACAGAGACAGAGGTGTTGAGAGGAGAGAAACACAGAGACAGAGGTGTTGAGAGGACAGAGACACAGAGACAGAGGTGTTGAGAGGAGAGACACAGAGACAGAGGTGCTGAGAGGACAGAGACACAGAGACAGAGGTGCTGAGAGGACAGAGACACAGAGACAGAGGTGTTGAGAGGAGAGACACAGAGACAGAGGTGTTGAGAGGACAGAGACAGAGACAGAGGTGTTGAGAGGAAAGAGACAGAGACAGAGGTGTTGAGAGGAGAGAGACACAGAGACAGAGGTGTTGAGAGGACAGAGACACAGAGACAGAGGTGTTGAGAGGAGAGACACAGAGACAGAGGTGTTGAGAGGAGAGACACAGAGACAGAGATGTTGAGAGGACAGAGATGTTGAGAGGAGAGACACAGAGACAGAGGTGTTGAGAGGGCAGAGACACGGAGACAGAGGTGTTGAGAGGAGAGACACAGAGACAGAGGTGTTGAAAGGAGAGAGACAGAGACAGAGACAGAGGTGTTGAGAGGACAGAGACACAGAGACAGAGGTGTTGAGAGGAGAGACACAGAGACACAGAGATGTTGAGAGGAGAGAGACACAGAGACAGAGGTGTTGAGAGGACAGACACACAGAGACAGAGGTGTTGAGAGGACAGAGACACAGAGACAGAGGTGTTGAGAGGACAGAGACACAGAGACAGAGGTGTTGAGAGGACAGAGACACAGAGACAGAGGTGTTGAGAGGAGAGACACAGAGACAGAGGTGTTGAGGGGACAGAGACACAGAGACAGAGGTGTTGAGAGGACAGAGACACAGAGACAGAGGTGTTGAGAGGACAGAGACACAGAGACAGAGGTGTTGAGAGGAGAGACACAGAGACAGAGGTGTTGAGAGGACAGAGACACAGAGACAGAGATGTTGAGAGGACAGAGACACAGAGACAGAGGTGTTGAGAGGACAGAGACAGAGACAGAGATGTTGAGGAGAGACACAGAGACAGAGGTGTTGAGAGGAGACACAGAGACAGAGGTGTTGAGAGGAGAGACACAGAGACAGAGGTGTTGAGAGGACAGAGACACAGAGACAGAGGTGTTGAGAGGACAGAGACACAGAGACAGAGGTGTTGAGAGGACAGAGACACAGAGACAGAGGTGTTGAGAGGACAGAGACACAGAGACAGAGGTGTTGAGAGGACAGAGACACAGAGACAGAGGTGTTGAGAGGACAGAGACACAGAGACAGAGGTGTTGAGAGGACAGAGACACAGAGACAGAGGTGTTGAGAGGACAGAGACGCAGACACAGAGGTGTTGAGAGGGCAGAGACACAGAGACAGAGGTGTTGAGAGGACAGAGACACGGAGACAGAGGTGTTGAGAGGAGAGACACAGAGACAGAGGTGTTGAGAGGAGAGAGACAGAGACAGAGATGTTGAGAGGAGAGAGAGACAGAGACAGAGGTGCTGAGAGGACAGAGACACAGAGACAGAGGTGCTGAGAGGACAGAGACAGAGTCAGAGGTGTTGAGAGGAGAGACACAGAGACAGAGGTGTTGAGAGGAGAGAGACAGAGACAGAGGTGTTGAGAGGAGAGAGACACAGAGACAGAGGTGTTGAGAGGACAGAGACACAGAGACAGAGGTGTTGAGAGGACAGACACAGAGACAGAGGTGTTGAGAGGACAGAGACACAGAGACAGAGGTGTTGAGAGGAGAGAGACAGAGACAGAGGTGTTGAGAGGACAGAGAGACAGAGACAGAGGTGTTGAGAGGACAGAGACACAGAGACAGAGGTGTTGAGAGGACAGAGACACAGAGACAGAGGTGTTGAGAGGAGAAACACAGAGACAGAGGTGTTGAGAGGACAGAGACACAGAGACAGAGGTGTTGAGAGGAGAGAGACAGAGACAGAGGTGTTGAGAGGAGAGAGACACAGAGACAGAGGTGTTGAGAGGACAGAGACACAGAGACAGAGGTGTTGAGAGGACAGAGACACAGAGACAGAGGTGTTGAGAGGGCAGAGACACAGAGACAGAGGTGTTGAGAGGACAGAGACACAGATACAGAGGTGTTGAGAGGAGAGACACAGAGACATAGGTGTTGAGAGGACAGAGACAGAGACAGAGGTGTTCAGAGGAGAGAGACAGAGACAGAGGTGTTGAGAGGAGAGAGACACAGAGACAGAGGTGTTGAGAGGACAGAGACACAGAGACAGAGATGTTGAGAGGACAGAGACACAGAGACAGAGATGTTGAGAGGAGAGACACAGAGACAGAGGTGTTGAGAGGGCAGAGACACAGAGACAGAGGTGTTGAGAGGACAGAGACACAGAGACAGAGGTGTTGAGAGGAGAGAGACAGAGACAGAGATGTTGAGAGGAGAGACACAGAGACAGAGGTGTTGAGAGGACAGAGACACAGAGACAGAGGTGTTGACAGGACAGAGACACAGAGACAGAGGTGTTGAGAGGAGAGACACAGAGACAGAGGTGTTGAGAGGACAGAGACACAGAGACAGAGGTGTTGAGAGGACAGAGACACAGAGACAGAGATGTTGAGAGGACAGAGACACAGAGACAGTGGTGTTGAGAGGAGAGACACAGAGATGTTGAGAGGACAGAGACACAGAGACAGAGGTGCTGAGAGGACAGAGACACAGAGACAGAGATGTTGAGAGGACAGAGACACAGAGACAGTGGTGTTGAGAGGAGAGACACAGAGATGTTGAGAGGACAGAGACACAGAGACAGAGGTGTTGAGAGGACAGAGACACAGAGACAGAGATGTTGAGAGGACAGAGACACAGAGACAGAGGTGTTGAGAGGAGAGACACAGAGACAGAGGTGTTGAGAGGAGAGAGACACAGAGACAGAGATGTTGAGAGGACAGAGACACAGAGACAGAGGTGTTGAGAGGAGAGACACAGAGATGTTGAGAGGAGAGACACAGAGACAGAGATGTTGAGAGGACAGAGACACAGAGACAGAGGTGTTGAGAGGACAGAGACGCAGAGACAGAGGTGTTGAGAGGAGAGACACAGTGACAGAGATGTTGAGAGGACAGAGACACAGAGACAGAGGTGTTGAGAGGACAGAGACACAGAGACAGAGGTGTTGAGAGGACAGAGACACAGAGACAGAGGTGCTGAGAGGACAGAGACACAGAGACAGAGGTGTTGAGAGGACAGAGACACAGAGACAGAGGTGTTGAGAGGACAGAGACAGAGACAGAGGTGTTGAGAGGAGAGACACAGAGACAGAGGTGTTGAGAGGACAGAGACACAGAGACAGAGGTGTTGAGAGGACAGAGACACAGAGACAGAGGTGTTGAGAGGACAGAGACACAGAGACAGAGGTGTTGAGATGACAGAGACACAGAGACAGAGGTGTTGAGAGGAGAGAGACAGAGACAGAGGTGTTGAGAGGAGAGAGACAGAGACAGAGGTGTTGAGAGGACAGAGACACAGAGACAGAGGTGTTGAGAGGAGAAACACAGAGACAGAGGTGTTGAGAGGAGAGAGACAGAGACAGAGGTGTTGAGAGGACAGAGACACAGAGACAGAGATGTTGAGAGGAGAAACACAGAGACAGAGGTGTTGAGAGGAGAGATACAGAGACAGAGGTGTTGAGAGGAGAGAGACACAGAGACAGAGATGTTGAGAGGACAGAGAGACAGAGACAGAGATGTTGAGAGGACAGAGACACAGAGACAGAGGTGTTGAGAGGACAGAGACACAGAGACAGAGGTGTTGAGAGGAGAGACACAGAGACAGAGGTGTTGAGAGGACAGAGACACTGAGACAGAGGTGTTGAGAGGAGAGAGACAGAGGTGTTGAGAGGACAGAGACACGGAGACAGAGGTGTTGAGAGGACAGAGACACAGAGACAGAGGTGTTGATAGGACAGAGACACGGAGACAGAGGTGTTGAGAGGACAGAGACACAGAGACAGAGGTGTTGAGAGGAGAGAGACAGAGACAGAGGTGTCTCTCTCTCTCTCTCTCTCTCTCTCTCTCTCTCTCTCTCTCTCTCTCTCTCTCTCTCTCTCTCTCTCTCTCTCTCTCTCTCTCTCTCTCTCTCGCTCTCTCTCTCTCTCTCTCTCTCTCTCTCTACTCTCTCTTACTTTGATCATTTAAACTCCCTCTCTTTTTCATTGCCTATTCCCATCTCCCCAGTCTCTGGCGTTCTTTGCTTTCCCTTTCTAATCTCTATTTTCTTTCTTTCTTTTTTCTTTCTTTCCTCACTACCTTTAATTGTCACTTTCTTTCCATTTATTTTATTTTTGACAACTCGCTCCTCCTCTCCTCCTCTCCTTCTCTCTCTTCCTCTCACTTCTCTCTCTCCTCCTCTCCCTTCTCTCTCTCTCCTCCTCTCATTCTCTCTCCTCTGCTCCCTTCTCTCTTCTCCTCTCATTCTCTCTCCTCTGCTCCCTTCTCTCTCCTCCTCTCCTCCTCTCCTCCTCTCCTCCTCTCCTCCTCTCCTCCTCTCCTTCTCTCTCCTCTCCCTTCTCTCCCTTCTCCCTTCTCTCTCCTCCTCTAATTCTCTCTCCTCCTCTCCTTCTCTCTCCTCTCCTTTCTCTCCCTTCTCTCTCCTCCTCTCCTTCTCTCTGCTCCTCTCCCTCTCTCTCCTCCTCTCCCTTCTCTCTCCTCCTCTCATTCTCTCTCCTCCTCTCCATTCTCTCCTCTCTTCTCCCTTCTCTCCTCTCCTCTCCTTCTCTCTCCTCCTCTCCTCTCTCTTCTCCTCTCCCTTCTCTCCTCTCCTCTCCTTTCTCTCCTCTCCTCTCATTCTCTCTCCTCCGCCATCTTCTCTCTCCTCCTCTCCTTCTCTCTCCTCCTCTTCCTTCTCTCTCCTCCTCTCATTCTCTCTCCTCCGCTCCCTTCTCTCTCCTTCTCTCTCCTCCTCTCCTTCTCTCTCCTCCTCTCCTTCTCTCCTCTCCTCTCTCTTCTCAGAGAGAGAGTGCCAGAAGTAATACAAGAAGAGAGAGAGAAAGAGAGAGAGAGACAGAGAGAGAGTGCCAGAAGTAATACAAAAAGAGAGAGAGAAAGAGAGAGACAGAGAGAGTGTGCCAGAAGTAATACAAGAAGAGAGAGAGACAGAGAGAGAGAGACAGAGAGAGAGTGCCAGAAGTAATACAAGAAGAGAGAGATACAGAGAGAGAGAGTGCCAGAAGTAATACAAGAAGAGAGAAAGAAAGAAAGAGAGAGACAGAGAGAGAGCTGGGCCCTGACAGTAAATCTCAGTAAGACAAAAATAATGGTGTTCCAAAAAAGGTCCAGTTGCCAGGACCACAAATACAAATTCCATCTAGACACCGTTGCCCTAGAGCACACAAAAAACGATACATACCTCGGCCTAAACATCAGCGCCACAGGTAACTTCCACAAAGCTGTGAACGATCTGAGAGACAAGGCAAGAAGGGCCTTCTATGCCATCAAAAGGAACATAAAATTTGACATACCAATTAGGATCTGGCTAAAAATCCTTAATCAGTTATAGAACCCATTGCCCTTTATGGTTCTGAGGTCTGGGGTCCGCTCACCAACCAAGAATTTACAAAATGGGACAAACACCAAATTGAGACTCTGCATGCAGAATTCTGCAAAAACATCCTCCGTGTACAACGTAAAACACCAAATAATGCATGCAGAGCAGAATTAGGCCAATACCCGCTAATTATCAAAATCCAGAAAAGAGCCGTTAAATTCTATAACCACTTAAAAGGAAGCGATTCCCAAACCTTCCATAACAAAGCCATCACCTACAGAGAGATGAACTTGGAGAAGAGTCCCCTAAGTAAGCTTGTCCTGGGGCTCTGTTCACAAACACAAACAGACCCCACAGAGCCACAGGACAACAACACAACTAGACCCAACCAAATCATGAGAAAACAAAAAGAGAATTACTTGACACATTGGAAAGAACAAACAAAAAAACAGAGCAAACTAGAATGCTATTTGGCCCTAAACAGAGAGTACACAGTGGTAGAATACCTGACCACTGTGACTGACCCAAAATTAAGGAAAGCTTTGACTATGTACAGACTCAGTGAGCATAGCCTTGCTATTGAGAAAGGCTGCCGTAGACAGACCTGGCTCTCAAGAGAAGACAGGCTATGTGCACACTGCCCACAAAATGAGGTGGAAACTGAGCTGCACTTCCTAACCTCCTGCCAAATGTATGACCATATTAGAGACACATATTTCCCTCAGATTACAGCGATCCACAAAGAATTCGAAAACAAACCCAATTTTGATAAACTCCCTTATCTACTGGGTGAAAAACCACAGTGTGCCATCACAGCTGCAAGATTTGTGACCTGTTGCCACAAGAAAAGGGCAACCAGTGAAGAACAAACACCATTGTAAATACAACCCATATTTATGTTTATTTATTTTCCCATTTGTACTTTAACTATTTGCACATTGTTACAACACTGTATATATACATAATATGACATTTGAAATGTCTTTATTCTTTTGAAACTTCTGAGTGTAATGTTTACTGTTAATATTTATTGTTTATTTCACTTTTGTTTACTATCTACTTCACTTGCTTTGGCAATGTTAACACACGTTTCCCATGCCAATAAAGCCCTTAAATTGAAATTGAAATTGAAATTGAATTGACAGAGAGAGAGTGCCAGAAGTAATACAAGAAGAGAGAGAGACAGAGAGAGAGAGACAGAGAGAGAGTGCCAGAAGTAATACAAGAAGAGAGAGAGACAGAGAGAGAGTGCCAGAAGTAATACAAGAAGAGAGAGAGACAGAGAGAGAGACAGAAGTAATACAAGAAGAGAGAGAGACAGAGAGAGAGAGACAGAGAGAGAGTGCCAGAAGTAATACAAGAAGAGAGAGAGACAGAGAGAGAGAGACAGAGAGAGAAAAGAGCAGAACCCAACCATGAAGCATCACGGCTCAATAAATTACATGGTACTAAACAGACCTATAGATGGAGTGCAAACAGTACAGAAATCTACCAACAAGCAATTAGTAGCCAAAAAATACAATCTCTCCTGGACAACTTGTTAGCATTAACATTCTCCTACACCAATGAAGGTATAGATTTGGCCGTTTGGAACATAAACTTTATATTTGACAAATTAGCCTCCTTGGCTAATCTTAAGAAACATAAGAGCAAACCAAAAATAATAGATCATGAAAAATGGTTTGATAATGATTGCAAAAATCTAAGAAAGTCATTGAGAAATATATCTAATCATAATCATAAATTAAACAAACCTCATAATGAGGAATTGGCTATCCAAAATGGGGATATGTGGAGAAATCACTTTGCAAACCTCTACAGCAATATAACAAAGAGCCCAGAACAACAAAATATACAAGAAAAATTACAAATCCTTGAATCAGCAGTCAAAGACTATCAGAATCCTGTGGATACCCCAATTACAGAACAAGAATTATTGGAAAAACTTTGCACTCTCCAACCCAAAAAGGCCTGTGGTGCTGATGGTATTTTAAATGAAATGATCAAATATACAGACCACAAATTCAAATTGGCTATACTCAAACTCTTCAACATTATCCTAACTGCAGGTATTTTCCCCGATATTTGGAACCAAGGATTGATCACACCAATTTATAAAAATGGAGACAAATTTGACCCAAATAATTACAGAGGAATTTGCGTTAACAGCAACTTGGGGAAAATTCTCTGCAGTATCATAAACAGCAGACTACATAATTTCCTTGATGAACACAACGTCCTAAGCAGAAGCCAGATTGGATTTGTAAAAGATTATCGTACAACAGACCACATTTACACCCTCCAGACTCTAATTGACAAACAAGTAAATCAAAACAAAGGCAAAATCTACTCGTGTTTTGTAGACTTCAAGAAAGCATTTGATTCAATTTGGCACGAAGGTCTTTTTTACAAACTAATAGAAAGTGGTATTGGAGGGAAAACATATGATGTTATTAAATTAATGTACACTAAAAACAAATGTGCGATTAAAATCGGCAACAAGCAAACAGACTTCTTCTCTCAGGGACGTGGAGTGAAACAGGGCTGCCCAATAAGTCCAACACTATTTAACATCTACATTAACGAATTGGCAAAAACATTAGAAGAATCGTCAGCACCTGGTCTCACCCTACACAACACTGAAATCAAGTGTCTGCTGTACGCAGATGACCTGGTGCTACTGTCTTCCACTAAGGAGGGGTTACAGCAGCATCTAGATCATCTGCACAGATTCTGTCAGACCTGGGCCCTGACCGTTAATCTAAAAAAAAACGAATATAATGATATTCCAAAAAAGGTCAGGAAATCAGGATGACAAATATAAATTCTATTTGGACACAGTTCTATTAGAACACACCAAAAATTACACATATCTAGGACTAAATATCAGCAACACAGGTAGCTTTCACATGGCTGTGAATGAGCTGAGAGACAAAGCAAGAAGAGCATTCTATGCCATTAAAAGGAATATTAAAATCGAAATTCCAATTAGAATCTGGCTAAAAAATTTCCAAACAGTTATAGGACAAATTGCTCTATATGGCAGCGAAGTATGGGGTCCGCTCTCTAATACTGAATTTACCAAATGGGACAAACATCCAATCGAAATACTGCATGCAGAGTTTTGCAAGACTTTATTGCAAGTGCAAAGAAAAACTCAAAATAACCCATGTAGAGCAGAATTGGGCCAATACCCCCTCCTTATTCGAATAGAAAAAAGAGCCATCAAATTTTACAACCATCTAAAAACAAGTGACCCCAAAACATTCCATCACACAGCTCTACTATGTCAAGAGATGAAACAAGAGAAGAGTCTCCTCAGCCAGCTGGTTCTGAGGCTCAGTTCACTAACCAAAACCAACCTCATAGAGCCTCAGGACAGTACTCAGAAAATCTGGCCCAACCAAATCATCACAAAGCAAAAAGAAAAATATATCACCTATTGGAAAGACACCACAAAAAATCAAAGTAAACTTCAATGCTATTTGGCTCTAAACAGACAGTACATGGTGGCAGACTATCTGACCACTGTGACTGATAGAAAACTGAGAAAAACACTGACTAGGTACAGACTCAGTGAGCACAGTCTGGCTATAGAGACCGGTCGTCACAGGCAAACCTGGCTGCCCAGAGAGGACAGGCTGTGCTCACTCTGCCCCCGGGGAGAGGTAGAGACAGAGCTGCATTTCCTATTACACTGTGACAAATACTCAGACCTAAGAGAATCTTTCTTTCCCAAAATTATCATTCAGTACAACGAATTTGAAACTATAAAAGAGGAAGAAAAAATCAAATATTTATTGGGTGAAAAGCCAAAATGTGCAATTTTGGCAGCCAAATATGTGTCCTCCTGCCACAACCTGAGGAACAGCCAGTGAAAATTGTAATGTAATGTCAATAATATTTCCTGTTTTGTTTTGGCTTTCATAGCATGTAATATGTCTTCTCAGTCATGTTGAGATTGGTCGACTACTATTGCTTTAATGTATTGTTATTCTCATTAATATTGTTGTTGTAGTTGCTGTTAATGGTAATCCCATTTCCACTACTACTATTATTATTGCTGTTGGTCCCACCATTTTTGTTATATGTATACTTTGACAATGTAAGTAATTTTACTTGCCATGTCAATAAAGTCTATTGAATTGAATTGAATTGAATTCAGTGCCAGAAGTAATACAAGAAGAGAGAGAGACAGAGAGAGAGAGACAGAGAGAGAGTGCCAGAAGTAATACAAGAAGAGAGAGAGACAGAGAGAGAGAGACAGAGAGAGAGTGCCAGAAGTAATAAAAGAAGAGAGAGAGAAAGAGAGAGAGAGACAGAGAGAGAGCAGAATTAGGCCGATACCCGCTAATGATCAAAATCCAGAAAAGAGCCGTTAAATCTACAACCACTTAAAACGAAGTGATTCCCAAACCTTCCATAACAAAGCAATCACCTACAGAGAGTTGAGCCTGGGGAAGAGTCCCCTAAACAAGCTGGTCCCCTAAAGAGTCCCCTAAACACAAACGGACCCCACAGAGCCCCAGGACAACATCACAATTAGACCCAACCAAATCATGAGAAAACAAAAAGAGAATTACTTGACACAACGGAAAGAATTAACAAAAAAACAGAGCAAGCTAGAATGCTATTTGGCCCTAAACAGAGACTACACAGTGGCAGAATAACTGACCACTGTGACTGACCCAAACTTAAGGAAGCTTTGACTATGTACAGACTCAGTGAGCATAGCCTTGCTATTGAGAAAGGCCGCCGTAGGCAGACCTGGCTCTCAAGAGAAGACAGGCTATGTGCACACTGCCCACAAAATGAGGTGGAAACTGAGCTGCACTTCCTAACCTCCTGCCAAATGTATGACCATATTAGAGACACATATTTCCCTCAGATTACAGCGATCCACAAAGAAAACCACAGTGTGCCATCACAGCAGCAAGATGTGTGACCTGTTGTCACAAGAAAAGGGCAACCAGTGAAGAACAAACACCATTGTAAATACAGGAACTTAAAAGTTGGATATTAACTTAACAAGTCCCAAGAGACATTGAGGAACTTAGGTCTACACCGCCAACAAACTGTAGAAAATAAACTATAAATTGTGTTGTATTTCAGAATCGAGCCTGGTGCTTAAATAATTTAATAACATTCAAAAACTAAATTCGTCACATCCTAACAGACTCCGAAGAGACTCAGTGTGTCAGCCCAAATCGCACCATATTCCCTATGTAGGGCAGTACTTAGTTAATTACTTAATTAATTACTTAGAGCATTACTTAGTTCATTACTCAGAGCATCTGTCAAGGCTGAGGTGTATGATGTGTGGAAGTCAGGCGCAGGACACCGAAGCTTAGTCCAACAAAGTTTACTGTGAAAAACCACCAGGCAAGGATACAGTAAACGGCCTCAACAACACAGAGGCGAGCAATACGCAAACTATGCGTATAACAAATAAACAAAGAAACAGATACGAAAACACGCAGCACTACGGACAGGCGAAAAACAACACACAATCTAACCAAAACAAAACAGGGAACTTATAGGACACGTAATCAGACACAAACGGACACAGGTGTAAAAGACAGACCAAAGCAATCACACCAAGAAACATTCAACGGTGGCAGCTAGTACTCTGGGGACGGCGAATGCCGAAGCCTGCCCGAACCAGGAGGAGGAGCAGTCTCGGCAGAATCCGTGACAGTACCCCCCCCCTTGACGCGCGGCTCCAGCCGTGCGCTGACCCCGGCCTCGGGAACGGCCAGGAGGATGCGGACCCGGGCGCGTGGGATGCCCACGGTGGAACTCAGTCAGGAGGTACGGATCTAGGATGTCCCTCCTAGGCACCCAGCACCGTTCCTCCGGACCGTACCCCTCCCACTCCACGAGATACTGGAGACCACTCATCCGGCGCCTCGAGTCCAAGATGGTCCGGACCCTGTACGCCGGGGTCCCCTCGATGTCCAAAGGGGGCGGAGGGGTCTCTCCTATCTCATCTTCTTGGAGTGGGCCAGCTACCACCGGCCTGAGAAGAGACACATGGAACGAGTGGTTAATATTCTTGTACTCAATAGGCAGTTGTAACCTGTAACACACCTCGTTCAATCTTCTCAGGACTTTAAAGGGCCCCACAAACCGCCGACCCAGCTTCCGGCAGGGCAGGCGGAGGGGCAGGTTTCGAGTCGAGAGCCAGACTCGATCTCCCGGTGCGTACACCGGTCCCTCACTGCGGTGGCGATCGGCGCTCGCCTTTTGTTGACGGATGGCCCGCTGCAGATGGACATGGGCAGCGTCCCACGTCTCCTCCGAGTGCCGAATCCACTCGTCCACCGCAGGGGCCTCGATCTGGCTCTCGTGCCATGGTGCCAGGACCGGCTGATACCCTAAAACACACTGGAAAGGTGTTAAATTGGTGGAGGAGTGGCGGAGAGAGTTCTGGGCCATCTCTGCCCAGGGGATATACCTAGACCACTCTTCCGGCCGGTCCCGGCAATAGGACCTCAGAAACATACCCACATCCTGGTTGACTCGTTCAACCTGCCCATTGCTCTCTGGGTGGTACCCCGAGGTAAGGCTTACCGAGACCCCCAAGCGTTCCATGAACGCCCCCCAAACTCTGGAGGTGAACTGGGGACCTCGGTCAGACACAATATCCTCGGGGACCCCATAGTGCCGGAACACGTGGGTAAATAGGGCCTCAGCGGTCTGTAGGGCAGTAGGGAGACCCGGCATTGGGAGGAGACGACAGGCCTTGGAAAACCGATCCACAACGACCAAAATGGTGGTATTCCCCTGGGCAAATGTCTAGGCGCCTTACACTGGGCGCACACCGAGCAGGAGGAGACATAAACCCTCACATCCCTAGCTAACGTTGGCCACCAGTATTTCACGCTAAGGCAGTGCACTGTCCGGCCAATACCTGGATGTCCAGAGGAGGGTGATGTATGAGCCCAATAAATCAGACGATCACTATCCTCGAGCGGAACGTACGTACGCCCCACAGGACACTCGGGGGGAGTAGGGTCGGTACGCAGTGCCCGCTCGATTTCCGCATCGACCTCCCACACCACCGGAGCCACCAGACAAGACTCCGGCAGTATGGAAGTAGGCTCAATGGACCTCTCCTCTGTGTCATACCGCCGGGACAGGGCGTCTGCCTTACCGTTCTGGGACCCTGGGATGTATGTGATCTTAAAAACAAACCGGGTCAGGAACATGTTCCACCTAGCCTGACGAGGGTTCAATCTCCTAGCTGCCCGGATGTACTCCAGGTTACGGTGATCAGTCAGAATGAGGAAAGGGTGTTGAGCCCCCTCAAGCCAATGCCTCCACACCTTTAGGGCCTGGACTACAGCTAACAGCTCCCTGTCCCCAACGTCATAATTACGCTCCGCCGAGCTGAGCTTCTTGGAGTAGAACGCACAGGGGCGGAGCTTAGGTGGCGTGCCGGACCGTTGCGACAGGACTGCCCCAATTCCGGCCTCGGACGCGTCTACCTCTACTTGGAATGGTAAAGAGGGATCCGGATGCGCCAGCACCGGGGCCGAGGTGAACAGGTTCTTCAGTTTGACAAATGCCCTGTCCGCCTCAGCTGACCACTGCAAACAAACCGGACCCCCCTTTAGCAGGGACGTAATGGGAGCTGCAACCTGTCCAAAGCCCCGGATAAACCTCCGGTAGTAATTAGCAAAACCCAAGAACTGCTGCACCTCTTTTACAGTGGTTGGAGTTTGCCAATTACGCACGGCCGACACACGGTCTACCTCTATCTCCACACCAGACGCGGACAACCGATAACCCAAAAAGGAGACGGACTCCTGGAAGAACTGGCATTTCTCTGCCTTGACATACAAGTCATGCTCCAACAGTCTTCTCAACACTCGGCGCACCAGGGCTACATGCTCGGCTCGTGTAGAAGAGTTCACTAGGATGTCGTCGATGTATACTACCACACCCTGCACATGCATGTCCCGGAAAATCTCGTCAACAAAGGATTGGAAGACTGAAGGAGCATTCATTAACCCGTATGGCATGACGAGATACTCGTAATGACCCGAGGTGGTGCTAAATGCTGTCTTCCATTCATCCCCCTCCCTAATGCGCACCAGATTGTACGCGCTCCTGAGATCCAACTTTGTGAAGAACCGCGCTCCGTGTAATGATTCTGTCATAGTCGCAATCAGTGGAAGAGGGTAACTGTTCTTAACCGTGATCTGATTGAGACTACGGTAGTCAATACACGGGCGCAAACCCCCGTCCTTCTTCTTCACAAAGAAGAAACTCGAGGAAACGGGGGAAGTGGAGGACCGTATGTATCCCTGTGCCAAGGACTCGGCTATGTAAGTCTCCATAGCCGCTGTCTCCTCTTGAGACAGGGGATACACACGGCTCCGCGGAAGTGCCGCTCCTGTTTGGAGATCTATCGCACAATCCCCCTGTCTATGAGGTGGTAGCCGTGTTGCCCTCGTTTTGCTGAACACAAGTGCGCATTGCGCATTGCGGGCACTTGGTTCGGACTCTCTACCGAGGTCGCCCCTAAGGAAACACCTAGACATCTCCCTACACACTGGGCAGACCACTCCATAAGAGCCCTCTGTTGCCACGCAATAGTAGGATCATGGGCGCTTAACCAGGGAAGCCCCAGCACCACGGGATACGCAGGAGAGTCAATCAGATAAAACTGAATGATCTCCTCATGACCCCCCTGCGTCATCATCTTAAGTGGTGCTGTGACTTCTCTGATCAGCCCCGACCCTAACGGCCGGCTGTCTAGGGCGTGAACAGGAAAGGGGGCTTCTACCGGCCGAAGGGGAATTCCTAACCTATAACAAAATGCACGATCAACAAAATTCCCAGCTGCGCCTGAATCTACTAGCGCCTTATGCTGGGAATGAGGTGCCACCTGTGGAAATCTCACAGGTATACTCATGTGACCAACAGAGAGCTCTGGGTAAGTGGGGCGCCTACTCACCTGAAATGACTCCCCAGTGCGTGACCTGTTGTCCCCTCTCCCAGGAGACCCTCCCCAGCACCTGGCCGCGGTGTGTCCTCCACGGCCACAGTTGGTGCAGGGGATGGCCCCCCTCGGGTTCTCTCTCCTCCTCTCTCTAGCGCCAGCACCCCCGAGCTCCATGGGAATCGGCTCGGAGGTGCTGGAGGGTGGAATGGACGACCCCCACTCGGGACGTCCGCGGGTAGCCAGCAGGGTGTCGAGACGGATGGAGATGTCCACCAACTGGTCGAAGGATAGGTTGGTGTCCCTGCAGGCCAGCTCACGACGAACGTCCTCTCGTAGGCTACACCGGTAATGGTCGATGAGGGCCCTCTCATTCCACCCCGCATCCGCCGCTAGAGTCCGGAACTCCAGGGCGAACTCCTGTGCGCTCCTCTTCCCCTGTCGGAGGTGGAACAGACGCTCCCCCGCCGCCTTCCCCTCAGGTGGGTGATCGAAGACAGCCCTGAAGCGGCGGGAGAACCGCGTAGGTGATGGTAGCGGCGTCTATTCCCCTCCATTCGGCGTTGGCCCACTCCAACGCCTTGCCGGATAGACAGGAGATGAGGGCGGAGACGCTCTCGTATCCCGAGGGCGCTGGGTGTATGGTAGCCAGGTAGAGTTCCACCTGCAGGAGGAACCCCTGACACCCGGCTGCAGAACCGTCATATGCCCTCGGGAGCGAGAGCCGTATGCCACTGGGTTCCGGTGCTGAGAGAGGAGGACTGGCCGTTGGTGATGGGATGGTGTGAGAAGGCGTGGGCACCTCTCCAGTAACCAACCGGCGCAGAGTGTTGGACACCTCGTTCATGGCGGCCCCAAGTTGCCGGATCATGGTGTCTTGGTCGCTGATCCGATCCTCCAGCGACTTGGGTGCCGCCACTGCTCCTGCTGACTCCATAATGGTGTGTTGTTCTGTCAAGGCTGAGGTGTATGATGTGTGGAAGTCAGGCGCAGGACACCGAAGCTTAGTCCAACAAAGTTTACTGTGAAAAACCACCAGGCAAGGATACAGTAAACGGCCTCAACAACACAGAGGCGAGCAATACGCAAACTATGCGTATAACAAATAAACAAATAAACAGATACGAAAACACGCAGCACTACGGACAGGCGAAAAACAACACACAATCTAACCAAAACAAAACAGGGAACTTATAGAACACGTAATCAGACACAAACGGACACAGGTGTAAAAGACAGACCAAAGCAATCACACCAAGAAACATTCAACGGTGGCAGCTAGTACTCCGGGGACGGCGAACGCCGAAGCCTGCCCGAACCAGGAGGAGGAGCAGTCTCGGCAGAATCCGTGACAGCATCACTTAGAGCATTACTTTTTACCAAATCCCTGTGGCCCCTGGTCAAAGGTAGTACATTATATAGGGAATAGGGTGCAATTTGGGAAGCACAGAGGGACACTTCACACACACAGAAGCCTTGACCACTGTGCAATCATCGGAGTGGCAACCACTGTCTGGCACCCATCGCTATGGTGACCACTGTGGGCCCTGCCTGCATCCCAAATGGCACCCTATTCCCTACAGTATATAGTGCATTACGTTTGAC
>NW_028162484.1:0-15000 GCF_964263955.1 Coregonus lavaretus
CGTCAATATGTTATAAAGAGCCTTCCTGTAGCCGCTCTATCAATACGTCAATATGTTATAAAGAGCTTCCCTGTAGCAGCTCTATCAATACGTCAATATGTTCTATAAAGAGCTTCCTGTAGCAGCTCTATCAATACGTCAATATGTTTATAAAGAGCTTCCTGTAGCCGCTCTATCAATACGTCAATATGTTATAAAGAGCTTCCTGTAGCAGCTCTATCAATACGTCAATATGTTATAAAGAGCTTCCTGTAGCAGCTCTATCAATACGTCAATATGTATATAAGAGCTTCCTGTAGCAGCTCTATCAATACGTCAATATGTTATAAAGAGCTTCCTGTAGCAGCTCTATCAATACGTCAATATGTTATAAAGAGCTTCCTGTAGCAGCTCTATCAATACGTCAATATGTTATAAAGAGCCTTCCTGTAGCAGCTCTATCACTACGTCAATATGTTATAAAGAGCTTCCTGTAGCAGCTCTATCAATACGTCAATATGTTATAAAGAGCTTCCTGTAGCAAGCTCTTATCAATACGTCAATATGTTATAAAGAGCTTCCTGTAGCAGCTCTATCAATACGTCAATATGTTATAAAGAGCTTCCTGTAGCAGCTCTATCAATACGTCAATATGTTATAAAGAGCTTCCTGTAGCAGCTCTATCAATACGTCAATATGTTATAAAAGAGCTTCCTGTAGCAGCTCTATCAACTACGTCAATATGTTATAAAGAGCTTCCTGTAGCAGCTCTATCAATACGTCAATATGTTATAAAGAGCTTCCTGTAGCAGCTCTATCAATACGTCAATATGTTATAAAGAGCTTCCTGTAGCAGCTCTATCAATACGTCAATATGTTATAAAGAGCTTCCTGTAGCAGCTCTATCAATACGTCAATATGTTATTAAAGAGCTTCCTGTAGCAGCTCTATCAATACGTCAATATGTTATAAAGAGCTTCCTGTAGCAGCTCTATCAATACGTCAATATGTTATAAAGAGCTTCCTGTAGCAGCTCTATCAATACGTCAATATGTTATAAAGAGCTTCCTGTAGCAGCTCTATCAATACGTCAATATGTTATAAAGAGCTTTCCTGTAGCAGCTCTATCAATACGTCAATCATTGTTATAAAGAGCTTCCTGTAGCAAGCTCTATCAATACGTCAATATGTTATAAAGAGCTTCCTGTAGCAGCTCTATCAATACGTCAATATGTTATAAAGAGCTTCCTGTAGCAGCTCTATCATTAACGTCAATATGTTATAAAGAGCTTCCTGTAGCAGCTCTATCAATACGTCAATATGTTATAAAGAGCTTCCTGTAGCAGGCTCTATCAATACGACAATATGTTATAAAGAGCTTCCTGTAGCAGCTCTATCAATACGTCAATATGTTATAAAGAGCTTCCTGTAGCAGCTCTATCAATACGTCAATATGTTATAAAGAGCTTCCTGTAGCAGCTCACATCAATACGTCAATATGTTATAAAGAGCTTCCTGTAGCAGCTCTATCAATACGTCAATATGTTATAAAGAGCTTCCTGTAGCAGCTCTATCAATACGTCAATATGTTATAAAGAGCTTCCTGTAGCAGCTCTATCAATACGTCAATATGTTATAAAGAGCTTCCTGTAGCCGCTCTATCAATACGTCAATATGTTATAAAGAGCTTCCTGTAGCAGCTCTATCAATACGTCAATATGTTATAAAGAGCTTCCTGTAGCAGCTCTATCAATACGTCAATATGTTATAAAGAGCTTCCTGTAGCGCTCTATCAATACGTCAATATGTTATAAAGAGCTTCCTGTAGCGCTCTATCAATACGTCAATATGTTATAAAGAGCTTCCTGTAGCAGCTCTATCAATACGTCAATATGTTATAAAGAGCTTCCTGTAGCAGCTCTATCAATACGTCAATATGTTATAAAGAGCTTCCTGTAGCAGCTCTATCAATACGTCAATATGTTATAAAGAGCTTCCTGTAGCAGCTCTATCAATACGTCAATATGTTATAAAGAGCTTCCTGTAGCAGCTCTATCAATACGTCAATATGTTATAAAGAGCTTCCTGTAGCAGCTCTATCAATACGTCAATATGTTATAAAGAGCTTCCTGTAGCCGCTCTATCAATACGTCAATATGTTATAAAGAGCTTCCTGTAGCCGCTCTATCAATACGTCAATATGTTATAAAGAGCTTCCTGTAGCAGCTCTATCAATACGTCAATATGTTATAAAGAGCTTCCTGTAGCAGCTCTATCAATACGTCAATATGTTATAAAGAGCTTCCTGTAGCACGCTCTATCAATACGTCAATATGTTATAAAGAGCTTCCTGTAGCCGCTCTATCAATACGTCAATATGTTATAAAGAGCTTCCTGTAGCAGCTCTATCAATACGTCAATATGTTATAAAGAGCTTCCTGTAGCCGCTCTATCAATACGTCAATATGTTATAAAGAGCTTCCTGTAGCCGCTCTATCAATACGTCAATATGTTATAAAGAGCTTCCTGTAGCAGCTCTATCAATACTTCAATATGTTATAAAGAGCTTCCTGTAGCAGCTCTATCAATACGTCAATATGTTATAAAGAGCTTCCTGTAGCAGCTCTATCAATACGTCAATATGTTATAAAGAGCTTCCTGTAGCAGCTCTATCAATACGTCAATATGTTATAAAGAGCTTCCTGTAGCAGGCTCTATCAATACGTCAATATGTTATAAAGAGCTTCCTGTAAGCCGCTCTATCAATACGTCAATATGTTATAAAGAGCTTCCTGTAGCAGCTCTATCAATACGTCAATATGTATAAAGAGCTTCCTGTAGCCGCTCTATCAATACGTCAATATGTTATAAAGAGCTTCCTGTAGCCGCTCTATCAAGACGTCAATATGTTATAAAGAGCTTCCTGTAGCAGCTCTATCAATACGTCAATATGGTTATATAAAGAGCTTCCTGTAGCCGCTCTATCAATACGTCAATATGTTATAAAGAGCTTCCTGTAGCAGCTCTATCAATACGTCAATATGTTATAAAGAGCTTCCTGTAGCCGCTCTATCAATACGTCAATATGTATATAAAGAGCTTCCTGTAGCAGCTCTATCAATACGTCAATATGTTATAAAGAGCTTCCTGTAGCAGCTCTATCCATACGTCAATATGTTATAAAGAGCTTCCTGTAGCAGCTCTATCAATACGTCAATATGTGTATAAAGAGGCTTCCTGTAGCAGCTCTATCAATACGTCAATATGTTATAAAGAGCTTCCTGTAGCAGCTCTATCAATACGTCAATATGTTATAAAGAGCTTCCTGTAGCAGCTCTATCAATACGTCAATATGTTATAAAGAGCTTCCTGTAGCAGCTCTATCACATACGTCAATATGTTATAAAGAGCTTCCTGTAGCAGCTCTATCAATACGTCAATATGTTATAAAGAGCTTCCTGTAGCAGCTCTATCAATACGTCAATATGTTATAAAGAGCTTCCTGTAGCAGCTCTATCATTTTACATTTACATTTTAGTCATTTAGCAGACGCTCTTATCCAGAGCGACTTACAGTTAGTGATTACATATATTTTTTCTTATACTGGCCCCCCGTGGGAATCGAACCCACAACCCTGGCGTTGCAAACGCCATGCTCTATCAACTGAGCTACATCCCTGCCGGCCATTCCCTCCCCTACCCTGGACGACGCTGGGCCAATTGTGCGCCGCCCATTAGTCTCCCGGTCGCGGCCGGCTGCGACAGAGCCTGGATTCGAACCAGGATCTCTAGTGGCACAGTTAGCACTGCGATGCAGTGCCTTAGACCACTGCGCCACTCAGTACGTCAATATGTTATAAAGAGCTTCCTGTAGCAGCTCTATCAATACGTCAATATGTTATAAAGAGCTTCCTGTAGCAGCTCTATCAATACGTCAATATGTTATAAAGAGCTTCCTGTAGCAGCTCTATCAATACGTCAATATGTTATAAAGAGCTTCCTGTAGCAGCTCTTTCCATATGTCAATACATTATTAACGACTTCACAGAAGCTTTTAGTTCAAATAAATAGTTTCCTGTTGTGTTCATCATCACACAAACATTTTGGCTGCTTCTCTGTCTCTCACTATCTCTCGCTCTCTTTCCATGGTCCTTTCTGTCATCAGTGCTATCAATAACAACGCTATCGTTTAGGATATCTGAATAACGCTGCATGTTTTGACTGTGATGACCCTAATGGTTTCGTCATAGCAGAGATGAGCTGTATGTCAGATAGGATAAAGTAATCATTCTACCCCCCGCACCTAAAAAATAAAATAAAATAAAATAATAATAATAATAATAATAATAATAATAATAATTGTGAAGTGGTTATCCCACTGGCTATAGGGTGAATGCACCAATTTGTAAGTCGCTCTGGATAAGAGCGTCTGCTAAATGACGTAAATGTAAATGTAAATGTAATGAACTTCCAAGTGGAATCCATTAACTGTTTCTCTAGTCTGTTACACCATACTATAATGGTCCTTTACTGTCTCTAGTCTGTTACACCATACTATAATGGTCCTTTACTGTCTCTAGTCTGTTACACCATACTATAATGGTCCTTTACTGTCTCTAGTCTGTTACACCATACTATAATGGTCCTTTACTGTCTCTAGTCTGTTACACCATACTATAATGGTCCTTTACTGTCTCTAGTCTGTTACACCATACTATAATGGTCCTTTACTGTCTCTAGTCTGTTACACCATACTATAATGGTCCTTTCACCATCCCAGTGTGGGTAGAGTACAGTACAATCCCAACCAACAGAGTTCCACATGTTTTCCAGCTGTAGATTCTATAACAACCCCATCACTCTGGCTGGATGTTGAATCTGGCTGAGGCTCCAGCCAAGCCCTGGCTAGCAAACACTCATTTCGCAGCTAGTCGTAGGGTGTGTCCTAAACTGCACCCTATTCCCTCTATAGTGCACTACGTAGGACTCTGGTCAAAAGCAGTGCACTATACAGGGAATAGGGTGCCATTTGGTACACAGCCTTAAACATGTTAAAGTCTCTCTGGTTCTTTCTCAGGGACTGTTGTGTAGCCAGAGGAAACACCGAGGGACACAGAAAGCCTTTATTTCACCATGATTTAGACAGAGAAGTCACTTACCAGCTCATATCCTCCTAGTGTCTCTGCTGCTTGAAACATAGTCCAAAGGTTTACTGTTAGAGGGACAATAATATTGGGATCAATAAGACAATAACACCAAGACAAACCCAGCTGTCATCCACTGTCTATATAATACAGTCAGTCAGTCAGTCATAACAACAACATTTAATAGTGTTGTCTTCACAAAGGGATTTACAGTCAGTCAGTCAATCATAACAACAACATTTAATAGTGTTGTCTTCACAAAGGGATTTAAGGTGTTATTGAAATGTCAACACTTCTTACATGAAAAAGAAAACCTGTTTGTAATACTGTAATATTAACATATGAATTAGAAAGTATAGGCCGATTCCATACTGTAGTGTCTGTCAATGACATTCTCTAAAAGGCATCTGAATATTACTGATGGACTCCAGAGAGGCTGATCAATCTGGCTTTCATCAGGATTCAATGCATTTGTCAGGATGGCCTTCTCTCTCCTCTCCTAACCCCATATCCTCCTCTCCTCTCCTCTCCTCTCCTCTCCTCTCCTCTCCTCTCCTCTCCTCTCCTCTCCTCTCCTCTCCTCTCCTCTCCTCTCCTCTCCTCTCCTCTCCTCTCCTCTCCTCTTCATCCTCTCCTCTCCTCTCCTCTCCTCTCCTCTCCTCTCCTCTCCTCTCCTCTCCTCTCCTCTCCTCTCCTCTCCTCTCCTCTCCTCTCCTCTCCTCTCCTCTCCTCTCCTCTCCTCCCTCTCCTCTCCATCCTCTCCTCTCCTCTCCTCTCCTCTCCTCTCCTCTCCTCTCCTCTCCTCTCCTCTCCTCTCCTCTCCTCTCCTCTCCTCTCCTCTCCTCTCCTCTCCTCTCCTCTCCTCTCCTCTCCTCTCCATCCTCTCCTCTCCTCTCCTCTCCTCTCCTCTCCTCTCCTCTCCTCTCCTCTCCTCTCCTCTCCTCTCCTCTCCATCCTCCTCTCCTCTCCTCTCCTCTCCTCTCCTCTCCTCTCCTCTCCTCTCCTCTCCTCTCCTCTCCTCTCCTCTCCTCTCCTCTCCTCTCCTCTCCTCCTCTCGAGGATAGAACGATAGAGGCAGTAAAAGAAGGAGGGTTCTACTTACTCTGTCTGAAGCCCAGGTAGGGGATCCTCTCTATGGGCGTCTTCCTCTCCTTCATGTATTTATACAGCGCTACTAGAAAGGCTTGTTCGTCAGCAGGACACTCCTCACCTCCTTCCCCTGTTCTTCTTTTAGCGGAGGGGGAGACCCTCTGACAGCAGCTGCTGCCTCTAGGTCCCCTGGGCCCCTCTGCCTTGGACTCAGGCTTCACCTGCAGACAGACAAGGACATGAGGGAAGAGATGAGCAGAATCAACTCAGGCTTCACCTGCAGACAGACAAGGACATGAGGGAAGAGATGAGCAGAATCAACTCAGGCTTCACCTGCAGACAGACAAGGACATGAGGGAAGAGATGAGCAGAATCAACTCAGGCTTCACCTGCAGACAGACAAGGACATGAGGGAAGAGATGAGCAGAATCAACTCAGGCTTCACCTGCAGACAGACAAGGACATGAGGGAAGAGATGAGCAGAATCAACTCAGGCTTCACCTGCAGACACAGACAAGGACATGAGGGAAGAGATGAGCAGAATCAACTCAGGCTTCACCTGCAGACAGACAAGGACATGAGGGAAGAGATGAGCAGAATCAACTCAGGCTTCACCTGCAGACACAGACAAGGACATGAGGGAAGAGATGAGCAGAATCAACTCAGGCTTCACCTGCAGACAGACAAGGACATGAGGGAAGAGATGAGCAGAATCAACTCAGGCTTCACCTGCAGACAGACAAGGACATGAGGGAAGAGATGAGCAGAATCAACTCAGGCTTCACCTGCAGACACAGACAAGGACATGAGGGAAGAGATTAGCAGAATCAATGGAAAGTCAAATCAATACTGAAGAGCTCAGTGACTCTCAACATGTCACCGTCATAGGATGCCACCTTTCCAACAAGTCAGTTCGTCAAATTTCTGCCCTGCTAGAGCTGCCCCGGTCAACTGTAAGTGCTGTTAATGTGAAGTGGAAACGACTCTAGGAGCAACAACAGCTCAGCCGCGAAGTGGTAGGCCACACAAGCTCACAGAACGGGACCGCTGAGTGCTGAAGCGCGTAGCGCGTAAAAATCGTCTGTCCTCGGTTGCAACATTCACTACCGAGTTCCAAACTGCCTCTGGAAGCAACGTCAGCACAAGAACTGTTCATGGGGAGCTTCATGAAATGGGTTTCCATGGCAGAGCAGCCGCACACAAGCCTAAGATCACCATGCGCAACACCAAGCGTCAGCTGGAGTGGTGTAAAACTCGCCGCCATTGGACTCTGGAGCAGTGGAAACGCGTTCTCTGGAGTGATGAATCATGCTTCATCATATGGCAGTCTGACGGACAAATCTGGGTTTGGTGGATGCCAGGAGAACGCTACCTGCCCCAATGCATAGTGCCAACTGTAAAGTTTGGTGGAGGAGGAATAATGCTCTGGTGCTGTTTTTCATGGTTCGGGCTAGGCCCCTTAGTTCCAGTGAAGGGAAATCTTAACGCTACAGCATACAATGACATTCTATACGATTCTGTGCTTCCACCTTTGTGGCAACAGTTTGGGGAAGGCCCTTTCCTGTTTCAGCATGACAATGCTCCCGTGCACAAAGCTAGCTCCATACGGAAATGGTTTGTCTTGACTGGGACCCTGACCTCATCCCCAGACTGCGAGCCAGGCCTAATCGCCCAACACTGGCCCGCAAAGAGACCCTGACCTCATCCCCAGACTGCGAGCCAGGCCTAATCGCCCAACATCAGTGCCCGACCTCACTAATGCTCTTGTGGCTGAATGGAAGCCAGTCCCCGCGGCAATGTTTCAACATCCACTGGAAAGCCTTCCCAGAAGAGCTGTTGTCAAGGCAAAGGGTAGCTATTTGAAGAATCTCAAATATAACATATATATTTTATTTGTTTAAAACTTTTTTGGTTACTACATGATTCCATATGTGTTATTTCATAGTTTTGATGTCTTCACTATTATTCTACAATGTAGAAAATAGTAAAAAATTAAGAAAATCCCTGGAATGAGTAGGTGTGTCCAAACCTTTGACTGGTACTGGTTGTGTCGGCGTAAGTGTGAACATACTATTTTAAATCTATGTAGTTCAGTCCTTGAGTTATTGTATATTGATGTTGTGTATTTTGTCATGTTTTATGTTATGTGTGGACCCCAGGAAGAGTAGCTGCTGCGTTAGTAATATTGGGGATCCTAATAAAATACTAAATACTAAATACTAATGAATGCTATACCTGGGGGCCCACAGGAGAGACAAGTGCTAATGCTATTGCTATCATATGCTGTACCTTGGCGGGGGCCTTGCCCTCTGTGTTGCCCGTCTCCTTGCCTGCTGGTGTATTCTGGGAGTCGCGGCGTTGCAAGACGGACAGCTTCTTTTTCCGAGGCCGGCCCTTCAGGTTGGGAGCTAGAGGAGAGCGAGAGAGAAACACTGTTGTCAACAGAGTGGAGTCAGAGACACAGAGACACAGTGGAGTCAGAGACACAGAGACACAGTGGAGTCAGAGACACAGAGACACAGTGGAGTCAGAGACACAGAGACACAGTGGAGTCAGAGACACAGAGACACAGTGGAGTCAGAGACACAGAGACACAGTGGAGTCAGAGACACAGAGACACAGTGGAGTCAGAGACACAGAGACACAGTGGAGTCAGAGACACAGAGACACAGTGGAGTCAGAGACACAGAGACACAGTGGAGTCAGAGACACAGAGACACAGTGGAGTCAGAGACACAGAGACACAGTGGAGTCAGAGACACAGTGGAATCTGGGGAGACAGGGGGACAGAAACACACTGGGGTCAAATGTCAGCCACACAAACACAGACTAAGGCCTGGTAACATCTCAACCCTCCTTCATTCAAACTGGGGAACTAAAGGCCAATGAGCTCCTCCTATTGAGGCAGGTGGTAGAATGGGTTTCAGTGATGATTAAATCAGGTGGAGATGAGAGATGAGAGGGAACACAGGGTTCTACTCCCCTGCTCTTTACTGTACCGCTGCCTGATGACATATGGACCATGTGATATGAACACACAGGATGAACACAAATCACTACAGGTCAATACCGCACCCAATGACAACGCTATTACATTCACTGGCCTGCACACAATACCCCATAATGTCAAACATTCACTGGCCTGCAAACAGTACCCCATAATGTCAAACATTCACTGGCCTGCAAACAGTACCCCATAATGTCAAACATTCACTGGCCTGTACACAATACATCATAATGTCAGTCATTCACTGGCCTGCACACAGTACCCCATAATGTCAAACATTCACTGGCCTGCACACAATACCCCATAATGTCAAACATTCACTGGCCTGCACACAGTACCCCATAATGTCAAAGTGGAATTGTGTTTTCTATCATTTATTTTTTAATGAATTAAAAATGAAAAATGTCTTGAGTCAATAAGTATTCAACCCCTTTGTTATGGCAAGCCTAAATAAGTTCAGGAGTGAAAATGTGCTGAACAAGTCACATAGTAAATTGCACGGACTCACTGTGTTCAATAATAGTGTTTAACGTGACTTTTGAATGACTACCTCATCTCTGTACCCCACACATACAATTATCTGTAACAGTTACAGAGTTTAATGGCTGTGATAGGAGAGAACTGAGGATGGATCAACACCACTGTAGTTACACCACAATACTAACCTAAAGGACGGAGTGAAAAGCAGGAAGTCTGTCCAGAATAAAACTTATCCAAAACATGCATCCTGTTTGCAGTAAGGCACTAAAGGAAAACTATAAAAAAAATATGGCAAAGAAATGAACTTAATGTCCTGAATCCAAAAACCTAAAACCCAAGGCCAAATCTACACTGTTGTTGTTTACCAAGATGACATCGAACGTTCCTGAGTGGCCCAGTTACAGTTTTGACTTAAATCGGCTTGAAAATCTTTGGCAAGACTTTAAAATGGCTGTGTAGCAATGATCAACAACCAACTTGACAGAGCTTGAAGAATTTTTTAAAGAATAATGTTCAAATATGGTACAATCCAGGTGTGCAAAGTGCTTAGAGACTGCAAAAGGTGATTCTAACATGTATTGACTCAGGGGTGTGAATATGTACAGTGCATTCGGAAAGTATTCAGACCCCTTGACTTTTTCCACATTTTGTTACGTTACAGCCTTATTATAAAATTGATTACATCTTTTTTTTCCCTCATCAATCTACACACAATACCCCATAATGACAAAAAACACGTTTAGATTTTTTTGCACCCCAATTAACATAAGTATTTGGCAGCGATTACAGCCTCGAGTCTTCTTGGGTATGACACTACAAGCTTGGCACACCTGTATTTGGGAGTTTCTCCCATTCTTCTCTGCAGATCCTCTCAAGCTCTGTCAGGTTGGATGGGGAGCGTCGCTGCACAGCTATTTTCAGGTCTCTCCAGAGATGTTCGATCGGGCTCTGGCTGGTCCACTCAAGGACATTCAGAGACTTGTCCCGAAGCCACTCCTGTGTTGTCTTGGCTATGTGCTTACGGTCGTTGTCCTGTTGGAAGGTGAACCTTCGCTCCAGTCTGAGGTCCTGAGAGCTCTGGAGCAGGTTTTCATCAAATCAAATCAAATTGTATTTGTCACATGCGCCAAATACAACTGGTGTAGACCTTACAGGGAAATGCTTACTTACGAGCCCTTAACCAACAATGCAGGGATCAAGGATCTCTCTGTACTTTGCTCCATTCATCTCTCCCTCGATCCTGACTAGTCTCCCAGTCCCTGCCGCTGAAAAACATCCCCACAGCATGATGCTGCCACCACCATACTTCACCGTAGGGATGGTGCCAGGTTTCCTCCAGACGTGACGCTCGGCATTCAGGCCAAAGAGTTCAATCTTGGTTTCATCAGACCAGAGAATCTTTAGGTGCCTTTTGGCAAACTCCAAGCGGGCTGTCATGTGCCTTTTACTGAGGAGTGGCTTCCGTCTGGCTACTCTACCATAAAGGCCTGTTTGTTGGAGTGCTGCAGAGATTGTTGCCCTTCTGGAAGGTTCTCCCATCTCCACAGAGGAAGTCTTGAGCTCTGTCAGAGTGACCATCGTGTTCTTGGTCACCTCCCTGACCAAGGCCCTTCTCCCCGATTGCTCAGTTTGGCCGGGCGGCCAGCTCTAGGAAGAGTCTTGGTGGTTCCAAACTTCTTCCATTTAAGAATGATGGAGGCCACTGTGTTCTTGGGGACCTTCAATGCTGCAGAATTTTTTTTGTACCCTTCCCCAGATCTGTGCCTCGACACAATCCTGTCTCTGAGCGCTACGGACTATTCCTTCGACCTCATGGCTTGGTTTCTGCTCTGACATACACCGTCAACTGTGGGACCTTATACAGACAGGGGTGTGCCTTTACAAATCAAGTCCAATCAATTGAATTTACCACAGGTGGACTCCAATCAAGTTGTAGAAACATCTCAAGGATGATCAATGGAAACAGGATGCACCTAAGCTCAATTTCGAGTCTCATAGCAAACGGTCTGAATACTTACGTAAATAAGGTTTTTCTGTTTTTTATTTGTAAGAAATACCCCTCCATTCCTCCACCCCTCTACTCCTCTACTCCTCCAGCCCTCTACTCCTCCACCCCTCCACTCCTCCACCCCTCTACTCCTCCACCCCTCTACTCCTCCACCCCTCTACTCCTCCTCACCTCTACTCCTCTACTCCTCCACCCCTCTACTCCTCCACTCCTCCACCCCTCTACTCCTCCACCCCTCTACTCCTCCACCCCTCTACTCCTCCAGCCCTCCACTCCTCCACCCCTCTACTCCTCTACTCCTCCACCCCTCTACTCCTCCACTCCTCCACCCCTCCACTCCTCCACCCCTCTACTCCTCCACCCCTCTACTCCTCCACCCCTCTACTCCTCCTCACCTCTACTCCTCTACTCCTCCACCCCTCTACTCCTCCACTCCTCCACCCCTCTACTCCTCCACCCCTCTACTCCTCCACCCCTCTACTCCTCCAGCCCTCCACTCCTCCACCCCTCTACTCCTCTACTCCTCCACCCCTCTACTCCTCCACCCCTCTACTCCTCAACCCCTCCACTCCTCCACCCCTCCACTCCTCCACCCCTCTACTCCTCCACCCCTCCACTCCTCCACCCCTCTACTCCTCCACCCCTCCACTCCTCCACCCCTCTACTCCTCCACTCCTCCACCCCTCTACTCCTCCACCCCTCTACTCCTCTACTCCTCCAGCCCTCTACTCCTCCACCCCTCCACTCCTCCACCCCTCTACTCCTCCACCCCTCCACTCCTCCACCCCTCTACTCCTCCACCCCTCCACTCCTCCACCCCTCTACTCCTCCACCACTCCACCCCTCTACTCCTCCACCCCTCTACTCCTCCACCCCTCCACCCCTCTACTCCTCCACTCCTCCACCCCTCTACTCCTCCACTCCTCCACCCCTCCACCCCTCTACTCCTCCACTCCTCTACCCCTCCACTCCTCCACCCCTGTACTCCTCCACCCCTCTACTCCTCTACCCCTGTACTCCTCCACCCCTCTACTCCTCTACTCCTCTACTCCTCCACCCCTCTACTCCTCCACTCCTCCACCCCTCCACTCCTCCACCCCTCCACTCCTCCACCCCTGTACTCCTCCACCCCTCTACTCCTCTACCCCTCTACTCCTCCACTCCTCCAC
This sequence comes from Coregonus lavaretus, assembly GCF_964263955.1. Classification (NCBI taxonomy): domain Eukaryota; kingdom Metazoa; phylum Chordata; class Actinopteri; order Salmoniformes; family Salmonidae; genus Coregonus; species Coregonus lavaretus. The sequence continues at coordinate 12,876 of NW_028162484.1, forward strand.
CCCTCCACTCCTCCACCCCTCTACTCCTCCACCCCTCCACTCCTCTACCCCTCTACTCCTCCACCCCTCCACTCCTCCACCCCTCTACTCCTCCACCCCTCTACTCCTCCACCCCTCCACTCCTCTACCCCTCTACTCCTCCACTCCTCCACCCCTCCACTCCTCCACCCCTCTACTCCTCCACTCCTCCACCCCTCCACTCCTCCACCCCTCCACTCCTCCACCCCTGTACTCCTCCACCCCTCTACTCCTCTACCCCTCTACTCCTCCACTCCTCCACCCCTCCACTCCTCCACCCCTCTACTCCTCCACCCCTCCACTCCTCTACCCCTCTACTCCTCCACCCCTCCACTCCTCCACCCCTCTACTCCTCCACCCCTCTACTCCTCCACCCCTCCACTCCTCTACCCCTCTACTCCTCCACTCCTCCACCCCTCCACTCCTCCACCCCTCTACTCCTCCACCCCTCCAGCCCTCTACTCCTCCACCCCTCTACTCCTCCACCCCTCTACTCCTCCACCCCTCCACTCCTCCACCCCTCTACTCCTCCACCCCTCTACTCCTCCACCCCTCCACTCCTCCACCCCTCTACTCATCCACCCCTCCATCCCTCTACTCTAATTGATGAAGAAAAATTAATTTAATCCATTTTAGAATAAGGCTGTAATGTAACAAAATGTCAAAAAAGTCAAGGGGTCTGAATGCTTTCCGAATGCACCCCTCTACTCCTCCATCCCTCCACCCCTCTACTCCTCCACTCCTCCACCCCTCTACTCCTCCACTCCTCCACCCCTCTACTCCTCCACCCCTCTACTCCTCTACTCCTCCACCCCTCTACTCCTCCATCCCTCCACCCCTCTACTCCTCCACCCCTCTACTCCTCCACCCCTCTACTCCTCCACTCCTCTACTCCTCCACCCCTCTACTCCTCCACTCCTCCACCCCTCTACTCCTCCACCCCTCTACTCCTCTACTCCTCCACCCCTCTACTCCTCCATCCCTCCACCCCTCTACTCCTCCACCCCTCTACTCCTCCACTCCTCCACCCCTCTACTCCTCCACTCCTCTACTCCTCCACCCCTCTACTCCTCCACTCCTCCACCCCTCTACTCCTCCACTCCTCCACCCCTCTACTCCTCCACCCCTCTACTCCTCTACTCCTCCACCCCTCTACTCCTCCATCCCTCCACCCCTCTACTCCTCCACCCCTCTACTCCTCCACCCCTCTACTCCTCCACTCCTCCACCCCTCTACTCCTCCACTCCTCTACTCCTCCACCCCTCTACTCCTCCACCCCTCTACTCCTCCACTCCTCCACCCCTCTACTCCTCCACTCCTCTACTCCTCCACCCCTCTACTCCTCCACCCCTCTACTCCTCTACTCCTCCACCCCTCTACTCCTCCATCCCTCCACCCCTCTACTCCTCCACCCCTCTACTCCTCCACTCCTCCACCCCTCTACTCCTCCACTCCTCTACTCCTCCACCCTCTACTCCTCCACCCCTCTACTCCTCCACTCCTCCACCCCTCTACTCCTCCACCCCTCTACTCCTCTACTCCTCCACCCCTCTACTCCTCCATCCCTCCACCCCTCTACTCCTCCACCCCTCTACTCCTCCACTCCTCCACCCCTCTACTCCTCCACTCCTCCACTCCTCCATCCCTCCACCCCTCTACTCCTCCACTCCTCCACCCCTCTACTCCTCCACTCCTCCACCCCTCTACTCCTCCACCCCTCTACTCCTCTACTCCTCCACCCCTCTACTCCTCCATCCCTCCACCCCTCTACTCCTCCACCCCTCTACTCCTCCACTCCTCCACCCCTCTACTCCTCCACTCCTCTACTCCTCCACCCCTCTACTCCTCCACCCCTCTACTCCTCCACTCCTCCACCCCTCTACTCCTCCACTCCTCCACCCCTCTACTCCTCCACCCCTCTACTCCTCTACTCCTCCACCCCTCTACTCCTCCATCCCTCCACCCCTCTACTCCTCCACCCCTCTACTCCTCCACCCCTCTACTCCTCCACTCCTCCACCCCTCTACTCCTCCACTCCTCTACTCCTCCACCCCTCTACTCCTCCACCCCTCTACTCCTCCACTCCTCCACCCCTCTACTCCTCCAC